>NC_052508.1:8714342-9014342 GCF_014356525.2 Nilaparvata lugens
TAGAATTCACTGTTGTAGCTGTGATACCTGCGTAATCTTAACTGCTTAAAGATAACTGCGTATCTTCAATCTGTTCTTGAAATCTACTTGACTTGTAATTTACTTTGTCAGGCTTGTAAAGCATAAACATATTATTGAATGGTGAAGAGATTGGTAGCAATTGACGTAAGAAAGCTTCGAGAAACCTTCAATTCTCATAATTATTATTAAACGAAAATCCAAATTAAATGCTGTAATTCACCTCGAAGACTTATGCTACTGCAAATATTGACAACAAGGTAAAGCTAGATGGAAATTCGATGAGCGCTACTATTCAAAAATTATTTGTCAGCACGGGAATTTTCAATTTTCAATCCAATACCATTCAGCCGATGGTATAACTCTGTCAAACTATCATATCCAGCTTGTGAGATATGAAGCATTGAGTAGGCTACCTTTAAAATGCTTTTTAACTGACATGTACCATCAGAGTCAAAGTCAGTTTACCCTCCATACCTTTTCAAAATCATCCCTACCGTATCTCTCCACCTTATTGTAGTACAAATTCCCTACTATTTTCATCCTTCCACTTTTGATTATCTTTACTGCACAACAAAGCAGCCATCAGACTACACTGCGAAGGGCGTGAAATGGAATATAAACACTTATGTTTGTCTATTTTAAAAATTTAAATATCGGTCCATTCACACGTTGTCAATCGAGGGTTGCCTTTTGTGCTAAGAGGGTTTCAGACGAAAGAGAGAGAGAGAGTGTGTGTGAGAGAGACAGACATAGAGAGAGAGAGAGTGATTGAATAGAATTGAAAGACAAAGATTGATCCATCACAGCCCTCTCGATTTTAGACATCGCATTGATATGCGTCCTGTATTGATTATACACACTTCAAGAGATTCAAAATCAGTTCACCGTTGTTATTGATTAGGGTGATACGGTGCGAGGGTTTGATAAGTCAACAAAAAAAGGAGTGAGTAGGATGGTTTACATAGGTACACATGTCCAATGTATGTGTGACTTAACAAGTACATAACTGACATATAAATGGTTGCATACGATTTGTAACATTGAAAAACAAATTAGAACAGGTGAGAATTGAATTGATCAGTTATGCGTAGGGATGTCAATCCCGGGATCCCGGTTCATTTTTGATAACTAACAATCCCGGGACTTTTCAGCGTCAATCCCGAGATTTTCGAGATTAGAGAACCTGAAATTGTGAAACGTATTTTTCCCAAAACAATTCAATATAGATCATTTACGGTGATGAATATGAGTTTTGAACAACTAATTAATTGTTTCACTAATATATTCTACAGGCACAGTTGAATATAGACCTACATAATATAACGTACTCTGTACTGGCTAAATAGAATTCGCATTATCGGTTCGCATCATTCGCAGAATGGTTGTTGATCGGTTGTTATGTTTCTACGTTTGTTTCTGTTTAGACACCACCACAATTCACTAATTCACAATTCACAATTCTGTTTTCTCAGCACCACAGTACCACTAGTCTAGACGGCGCAATATTTACAATAGTTCTGATGTTATTTCTTTGAAATGCATTCAGAACTTTGAAAAGGCTTCAAAAATCATAAATAAACAAGCACCAACTATTCACTCTCTGTCTAATTATTCCTCTTCTTTTCTCTTTCTGTATCATAAGTAGAATATCTAGTTGAAGTAAAAATAGTTTGCTCTAAGAAATTTAATTTAGTATTGGTTCAGCTTTTGAAAAAAAGTCACTCCTGATCTTGAAAACATTTATAGAAATAGAATGTTCAATTTTAACATTTTTCCTAAGTATTTTTCCATTTTACTAATATCCTCTCCCTCTATAATGAGCCCTTTTTCATCTCCCCTTACACTGTTACTGAACAGGTAATTGAGGAGGAACAATTGATTAAAAATGCATGAAACTAATTTTTGCCAATCCCGGGATCAGTCCCGGGATTGATATTGGATAATCCCGAAATATCGGATTGGAATTCAGTCCCGGGATTGACATCCCTAGTTATGCGGGATAGAATTATTATAAAATGAATGTGACCTCGATCCAGTTATATGAGTTTTATTTATTTTATTCATATAAGTCATGGTGCTAGTTGAAACGATACAATCTACTTATGAACTGTGTACAAGAATTCATTCTATGGTGAGGTCCATGTTATAATGACAGTGTTCAATTAGCAATTGTATTGCTATCTTTGTCTATCATTCAACAAAGCAGATAGCGCTAACTCCTTCTTGCTTTGCTCTGTTGCCAGATTGTTTTTTAACAATGTAGAAATGTAATCAAATAACAAAATATGAATCATGATTATGAAATCTTTGAAGAATATAATTTCTTGCTTGATAAAATTATTGGTTATTTTAAACGAGAATGAACAGTTGATATTACATCGGTACACCAGTATCAGTTACCGTCTATAGAAGGCATTGACAAGAAAGAGTATAATAAACAACAAGTATTGACAAGTAAAAATATAAATTGACAAGTATAATATATTTTTTAGATATCGCTATGATATTGATTATGGGTTGAAAATGTGATAGCAGAAATTTGGAATCATCTAGGAAAAAGTGTGTCTTTCTATTTGAAGCTTGCAATTCAAGTAATTTCAATTTACACTCAAGATTTTTTGATGTACAATATTGTATTTTTCATTTCTTTGGCAATTCATTTTTTTCAATTCATTTTTGGCGGAAGCCTGGGTACTTTTCTGTAAGCTGTGTAATTCTGAATGTATAAATAAACAAATATATATATAAGTGTATATATATTGAATCAGAATGATTTCAATAATTTTGATCATCACTTTTTGAAGAGATCTCATAACGAATCCAAGCCAAATTTTATTGGTAAATTCATGTTAATCAAGTATTTCTAAATGATTCCGTTTACAAGATCTCTTGTCGATTGAATCACTTACAAAAATCAATAGGCATGTGCCCATGAGCAAAACCTCCAATTTATTTAATCTAAATGTACGGTAATCATTATCATGTATTTTGTTTTTGGAGAATGAAGAATTATAGTTTCAATCTCAGGTTCATGAATTCCTCAACGTCTTTCAACAGGTCCTAGGACAAATCCCACTCAAAACAAGTTGCCAAAAACATTTTCGAGAACAAGTTTTCCATATTTTTGAAAACACAAACACAAAACCACACAAAAACCGTCAAACAGAATAATATTTTCCGTTATTCACGTTAGCGTAAAGAATTTGAATACATGATTCGGATTCCTTTATTCATGTGTTCAACAAAACAAAATTCAAGATTACGGTAGGTCCAGATGGGGGAGGAGAGGAGGGAGGAGCGAGAAAGAGAGAAGAGAAAGAATAAATAACAAGAAAATGAACAATGGAACAGTGAGATTACACAATACGCCCTCTCGGGTTTCGCATTTTTGTGGAGAAGGATTCGGAGAGAGTGTATTGGAAATTAAAAATTGTAATAAAACAGGCTACCGGTTGAATACAGGTTTAAGGTGGAGTGAGGACAAACGGTAGCAGTTACACTTTGTGAACAAAATGCCAGTACATCGTGAACAACAGGCAACACAAAGCCTCTACATCAGAAACAACGGATCTAGTGTTACAGGTGGGGAGGCGTGGGTAAAGATTTTCAAAACTCGCTGAATATTAAAAGACGCAGTGCTCTCTCCCCGGTTTCTTCTGGTAAAAATTGAAAATTCGAACCAGTTTTTGACACCCTCTTCTGTTTCACGTTGTTGCGAATCGCGGGTATCGGATGGATTTCGTTCCCCTCACTATGGGAATGTTATTCTTTCACGGGTGCTGTTGAACACATGTCGTGAAGAAATCAGTGTAGATTGTATTATAATAGCAGTATCCAATGTAACTAGAATACGATGTATTGTTGGTATATTGGCAGTATCTAGAATATAATAAAGAAAAGATTCAACTCATGTACTGTATAGGAAATTCACGAATGACGCATCATCACGTCTGACCTACTGGACTGATCAACTTGGAATTTTGCATATAGATTCTTAATTAACCGAGGATGGTTAAATGCCTATTTTGAATTCTTTAAGATTTCATTAGGTCAAGGTTTTAGTTTGTCAAGTTTTTGATTAGACCCTTGCGGAGCATGGGTTACCTGCTAGTTAAAGAATAAACACTAGCCCATTCCAGCTCAGATTATCACACTGTTGTTTCAAATATTTCATTCATTTCGTTTATAAAATAATAATAATTTTTTACAAGTGTATAGACATTTATTTTCACATTGTTGTTTCAAATATTTCATTCATTTCGTTTATACAATGGATGATGATTGTGGGAGTCTTCTAGAATTTAATTCAATTAGAATTGCTCTGTAATATCGAAAAGGAGTAAATTACTTTACATTCGTTTGTCTCTGGTAATATGGAGTCTAATAATCAAGATGCTACTAGGAAACTGTAACAAGCTTCTGAAAAATGTGATAGTGGGATAATAATTTTCTTTCATAATCAATTTATTTATAATTTAGTTTTCCACTTTTTTAATCTGTATGTGTACAGATGAAGCTAAATACAGATATACTAAGCATAGCGTGTGCAAGGCGCTCACGTCTGTACGCAGCTTTAGGAGAAATTTGTTCAATCAATCAGAGGGCCTTCATTTTTTTCTTGAAATTCAATAATAGGGATGATTTTTTATATTATTCATGATTTTGTTTTTCATTTCTACTCATAGATTATTCATCACAACTATTGATACATAACTCATTACAAACATTTATGTTTTCCGAAATAGCTCATCGGAAATAGGGATGATTTTTCATATTATTCATGATTTTGTTTTTCATTTCTACTCATAGACTATTCATCACAGCTATTGATACATAACTCATTACAAACAGTTATGTTTTCCGAAGTAGCTCATCATTTCAAACTTTGTAAGACAAGACGCTCCAGATCAAATCTACCCTTTTTCTTGAACCCTCAGCCTCCCTTCAAAGGTCCACCTAAGGTCTCATTCCCGACTTCACCTGTCCAGCCCTATTACACACACATAAGCCTGCACCTTCGGTCATCCCTTCTATTATAAAAGGGTGATACCATGTCCCCTCACTCTATTATTGCATTGTTGCCATACATAAAAGAATAATTATAAAAAAGTGGGTGAAAACTGTTCGAAAGGGTGGTATTTTATATGTGAAACAGTGAGTGGTTAACAAAGGATGTATGACGGCTACTGCATGTTGTAAAATGTTTATTCTAATTTGTTCGGTTCACTGTAGTTTTGTATACAATTGAAACCTGTGTTCGATCAAGTGTGAGTTGTTGACCCTTGAAGGAGTCACTCGGAAAACCTGAAACCTCCCAGATCTTGAAGAATCTGTAATTCGATTAGAATTGGTGAACTTCACATCATCGAAACACGAAAGTGGTCATTTGAAAAGGGTTAAGTTAGGATTTTGGGTTTTCCAAAGATCAACTACAAATCGTTTTCATAACTAAAATATCAATTATCTATAATACATCCATAATAATGTATAATAAGGGAAGAAACTTTACACTACATTTTCTTTATCTCATTTCTTGTTTAATTCTCTAGTTCTTCTAAATTTAATTCAAACGTGAACTATGACTACGCCCCGTTCGGAAAGCCAATTTTCTGACTCCAGCTGTTTAAAGTCTAGAACTTAGCTAAATCCCGAGCTCGGAAGCCGGCCCTTAATATATCTGTGGCTTTGTGCAAAAGCTACCAATCTCAATTTTCTTCAAAAATGAGTTTATGCACTAATATCGATTATTTTCAGTTCCAGAAGTGCCAATGTCCAAAAAAAATCTCAAACCAATAAAAAGTTATTAAATTTATACTAACAATGTCATGATTTAGTAACTAAATTAAAAATAGCTGTTATTCCACTCTCAGAGTGCGAAAACTACCAATTAAGACATAGGTCTACGTTTTTAGATTGTCATTGATACTCCGTGCCAGAACTACCAATGTCGACTTCTGCACTCCTAGCACTCGCATTTCCTTATCGAGAAGCCGTAGTTGGAAAATACAAGGTGAACTTTCAAGCTGATTTGTGAGAAAGTTGATATTTTGACATAGTTCTTGCACCAAGCCACAGATATGCCGTCCCTTGTATTTCAAGTCGTGAAATACAAATTCCAGGAAGCATAATTTCAAAACTGTTTTCAAAAATTTTGGCAGCTTTTGAAAAGTGTTCACCGAAGTTCAACAAATCCAATAGCATTAAACTAACAAGAATCTACTATAACTGCATTATAGTGATTATGTTTAAAGTTGTTATAGTAAAAGACGGAAACAGTATAAGTTCACTGTCACATAATAACATTTTCATGGGCCCATGGGTCCAGTCGTTCATAAATTATACATAGTGATGCTATCTCCCTTGAAAACTTGGACCATCCCTCAGCGAGTCCCAATTATAGACGATAATAAAACCAGAAATTAAACTGCAGCTCGACGAGCAACAATAAAAATTCACCTACAAGAAAAATAGGTTTTATATCTGTGGTAATTAATTGAAAACGACCTGTTCTGTGTGGGGATTAAAAATTTAATTGCTCAAAGAAGAGTATCAGTTTCCAGAAAGAATACTACCGATAACGGGGGAGAAGAGGTAGTAGAAAAGAAGAAGAATAAGTGGAAGGAGAAGAAGAAGAAGAAGAAGATAGCGGAAAGGAGGAGGAGGAAACAGAGGAGGAGGAGAAGAAGAAGCAGAGAAGAAGACAGAAGAAAAAGAAGAAGAGAAGAAGAAAAAGAAGAAGAACGAGAAGAACAATAAGAAGAAGAAGAAGAAGAAGAAGAAGAAGAAGAGAAGAAGAAGAAGAAGAAGAAGAAGAAGAAGAAGAAGAAGTAGAGCCGATATAGCGGATAACGATTTGTTGGCTGTGTAAATCAACTTTGTTTATGGTGAATGTTATGGCATGTACCTACTGAAAGTCGGACATCTTGTCCACAATTCCTTTCCCGTCTCTCTTTACTGAGTTGAAATTAATAGCAGGTCGCAGTCCACAGGCTGTTAAACTGCTGTTTTACTCATTCTAGCACCGAACTCACTAGTAGACAAGAAAACATGCCTGTTGGAATTCCTGCCATTCTTGTAAAGTAACCAATAAACACAAATAGATCATATATATTCTGCTCTTCTTTGGAGAATCCTGCTCATATCCTGATATCAAATACATTATAAACATGTTTATTCTTTTCAGGAAGCTTATCTGTTGAATCTCGTGTGTAAATTATCATTTTTATCGCAGTGTATGAGAACAAATATTTTATATACAAATAGTAGTTATTTGTATATCTAGAGTGAAAAGTACTGTTTTTTCTCCCTGAGGGAAAAGTTTGAAACCCGAGGCGAAGTCGAGGGCAACAATTTTCCTGAGGGAGAAAAAACATTTTTCACTCGTTATATACACAACATTTTTGCTCCACCTACATTTTTATGAAAACTGCTAATAAAATAATTTAAAAAAACGTACGTGATCAAACAATGTGTTACAACATAATCTAAAACGTAAACAGAAACAGCTGGCTTGTAATCACAGTTCTCCGCCGACAGCGACAAGTGCTATCTGTCGGCAAATTTGTAACAAAAATGGCCGCCACAACTACAGCTATGATGACTTCCCGTTACAAATTTGATTAGTTAATGAGGAATATTCGTTGGCTGGTATTTTGAATAACATGGAATAAAAAATATATACATTTTTTCAGTATGGTGATATGAGGTTTGTAATAATTTTAGCATACAAACATAAATTTCATATGTTAATCGAATGTCTGGTTGAGGTATTGAATTTAGTTTGTTTAATGACTACTCTACTCTATATGCTTTCTCATCTGAGCTAAGACCTTCTAACCTATTTCAAATGTACGTTTTTGAAATAGAGATGCTTCCCATGTTATATAAATGGAGTTACTTTTACGCTCTAGGGAGTTTTCCTGTTGTTTTCTCCCGAGAGCGAAAAAGTGACACTTTAGTATTATGTTCCAGGGAGTATAGTAAGCACTTTAGACAGGAGGTGGAGGAAAAAACATTTTTTATACGTGCATGCTCGTTGATAATTATTGTAGAATGTTAAATTAATTACTTCTCTACTCAACTAAAATATTGGAAAGAAATCCTCCAGGGTTTACAGTTACATCTTGCAGTGAAAAAAGATAGGAGAACAGTGTTGTCACTGCCTTCTATTAAAGATAGTTGATACCGGTATATCGAAGGAGAATTTTCATAATCGAGTTTCAATATTTTGTTCATTGATTGAATTTCTTCATGGTTGAAAACGATCTAGCAACGTTGCGGAAGTGGAACAGGGTAACGCTATCTAAATGATGACTTTTCATAATTGAGATCGAATATGTTGTTAATTTTTGTAAAAAGACGATCTAGCAATGTTACAGAGGTAGAAGAGGACAGTGTTATCTGCTTTGTCAAATGATAGACAAGGATAAGACAACACCAATGTTTATCAAATACTGCCATTATAACATGGACCTCACTATAGAAGTTTATCGGGGAGAAAATATTTAGCCTGAGGATGTTCTTCAACGAGAAAATGTCATCGTTTCAGTTTCGTGTCGACAACTGATTGAAAAGAGAGAGACAACCGCAAGTAAGCGACAACCTGGGACGAGTTTGTTTTTGGCACTGTAAATGTTTTACAAACTGCTGCGGAGTTCGTGACTATCGGCGAAAATGTTTTCGGGAAACAACAGATTATAATGATAATGTGACGACAAAACGGGAGCCGTGTCTCCATGATTGAGAAGTAGAAGAAGCAGTAGGAGTAGTAAATGGAGGAGGAGGTGGAGGAGGAGGAAGTGGAGGAGGAAGAGTTGATTGAGGAGTAGGAGGAAGAGAATAAAGAGTAAGAGGAGAAGGAGTTGATGGTGGAGGAGGAAAAAGAGGAGAATAAGGAGAAGTAGGAGAAGAGGATGATGAAGAAATTGGAGGAGGAGTTGTTGATGAAGAAGGAGGAGGAGGAAGAGGAAAAGATGAGTTTATCTTGGTGTCGGTGGGTTCCTAGCCCTAAGCCAAGCAACGACACAGACTCGTGTTTTTCATTCGATTGAATCAATTAAAATTTTATACGAAAGCAAAGGAAGGCAGCAACCTCGACAGTTCATCACCCCTCACTCACTCACTCACTCTCTCTTTCTCTATCCCACCTACAAGCTATCTATCCTTCTTCCTCACTCTTATATCCACCGGAGTAATCCTTCTGACAAGAGTGTACACCGAAATTGAGGAGACTTTCTTCATTCGTTTTTCCAGCTGTCATTTATGCTTGTGAATGAGTCAGTACGAAGTCGATTGTGTTGTATGGTACAGTTGGCAGTATAGTGTCTTAATTATTGGGAATGTCAAATATTGTTAGGGCCGTTCCCGAGCTCGGGATTTAGGTAAGTTCTAGACTTTAAACAGCTGGAGTCAGAAAATTGGCTTTCCAAAACGGGGCGTAGTCGTAGTAAATAGTTGCAGCAGAATTAATCTTTATTCTATCATCTCCAATAATTGGAAACGTTTTTCCTTGACGAAATGAAACATTCCTAAATAATTCAAAATAGCTTAAACTTTACACTGTTTTCTCTTTATTCTATTTTGTGTTCAATTTTCTGGTTCTTCGAAATTTAATTTAAACGAGGACTTACTACGCCCCGTTTCAGAAAGCTAATTTTCTGACTTCAACTGTTCAAATTCTAGAACTTTGCTGAATCCCGAGTTCGGAAACTTAATCGAAGACTTAATGTCTTAATTATTGGGAAGTTTTAATCTTGCTAATATTATTACGTTGAACAATGAAGCAGAACAGAATTTAGTCAAACAAACAATGAAGAGAATTAAACAAGAGAAAAAAGTTGAGCTGAGTAAACATTCATTTCAACTGGAGTGATAAGATAATTCTCGGTCGATTCTTAGCCTTAGGCTAGGCGCACACCAGTTAGTCAAGACAAGACAAGACATAATCAGACACGTTTAGTCACAATACTCCACATAGTTGCTCACGAATAGATAAGCAATGACTAATCAGTGTGAGTTGCGTCATAAGCAACAATGTGTTTGTATTGTAACTAAACGTGTCTGATCCTATCTTGTCTTGTCTTAACTAACTGGTGTGCGTCCAGCCTAAAATCTACTGAAATCTTAGAGAATTTGAAATAGACCTATAACAATCCTTGGTGAATTGAGAATCTATATGCAAAATTTCAAGTTAATCAGTCCAGCAGTTCAGACGTGATGATGCGTCATTTTGAATTTTATCCCGTACGCTTATAAGCCAATTCTTTCCTTTCATTTATTATATTATAAAGATTAACAAAGATGATTAACAAGGATTTCAAGCCTATCTGAAGATGAGGGGATAATAATTACACTGAGGGTGATGCTCACTCATAAGCTCTTAGGCGTGTGCTTCTTCTTCTTCTAGTGCGTCTCCTATCGAAGGTTCGCTATCAGCACAGCAATCCGGATCTTATTCACTGCCACTCGAAACGAGTCTTTGCTGCTGCAGTCAAACCAATCCCTCAAATTTTTAAGCCAGGAAACACGTCGCCTTCCAACACTCCTTTTCCCTTGAACTATAGTCTGCAGAGTTATATATTTGTGGCTTCTCATTAGATGTCCAAGATACAGGAGTTTTCTCTTTTTATAGTGTAAACAATTTCACATTGTTTCTTCATTTTCCCTAGCTTGGCGTTGGGGGTTAATGAGTGAGAGGGATGATGATGAGAGATGACGACTACTTTTCAAGGTAATCGGCAACGATGACTTCTCATCTCCTCCGAATGACGGGGTGACAGTATCTATGTGATTGTGCTATGGTCAAAAACTTTTGGCCGCAGTCGAGATTCGAACTCGGGTTCTCTTGATTATTAGACCGGCGCGTTATCACTTGAAGATACTAACGGCCCGTGACTCAACCAACCTTGTAAACTCTTGAAAATAAAATCCAAACTCTATCGAAAACCCATGATAGGCGTCGAATGTTTATCGACAGCTGATGCTTAAGAAAACCGCTGGTATAATCAGATTCACAGAGCGCACTCTAATAGGCCAACAAAGCAGCAATTGTTTAACCACGCCCGGGGGGTGTTCTGTTTTTCAAGGGGGGTATAGTGTCAGGGGTAGATGTATAGGGGGGTGTAGTGTTGTGGTATTGGCGTCAGTCCAACTCTAAATAATCGGCCCCTTTTCAATCAGAGGCAGAACCGCTCATCCGGATAAAAACAATTCGATTGCTGGTCGATCAGCTGTGGCTAAAACATCCCGCTGCGTTGCCAAACCGTTCCACATCTGTTGTCTTAATATTTTTTGGGCTCCTTTGTTGCGAAAGCAAGGTGCGCTATAAATCTGTCCATTAAATTAGGCAGTGGTTGTTGATATGTGGCTGCAAATATTGGGAGGAAATGGTTTTGTGACTGGCTGGTAAACTCAAGTACGGCTTCAAAAGAGTCGAGAATCTGGAAGTTCAAGATACCTTTGAATAAATTCCATAATTTTGATCGCAATCCATGATTTTGAATAATGATACATTGCCAAAATGAAGAGATGCAGAGAAAAAAGGAAAGATTCTTCATCAGGCGGAGTTAGGAATTCACCTTTATTACGACTTGAGTTCTCTCTACCAATGCTGCAGTGAAGACAAAGTGCCGGTTGCACAAAACCTCCTTAAATTTTAATCATGATTCATTTCACGAGAACCAATCAGATAAGCCGTGTTTTCAGAAAAGTCTTCACTGATTGGTTCTTTTACAATAAATCACGGTTAAAATTTAACCGGCTTTTGTGCAACCGGGCCAAAAAATGTAAGATTAGTATTGAAACAATATGGAACAATATTCCACTGAAATGAAACTTATGAGGCTTCCAGTGCTCTATAGTGAGGTCAGCGTTATAATGGCAGTGTTTGATTAGCAATGGTATTGCTATCCTTGTCTATCATTCCATGAAGCAAATAGCGCTATCTCTTCCTTGATCTGCTCTGTTGCCAGATCGTCTTTTAACAATGTTGAATTAATAGTTAAATAACAAGATATAACAATGTAGAGTTATTAATTAATTAGCAAAATATTTTATCCTTATTATGAAATTATTGAAAAATATTATTTCTTGCTATTATGGAGTAGGCCCATTTTAAACGAGAATGAACAGTTAATATTACATCAATAAACCTGTATCAGCTACCGTTTATAGGAGACATTGACAAAGAAAAAAGAACGACATTTATTTGCATAAATATACATGTTTGCATAAAATACACAAATGCAAATTTATTTTATGCAAATATACATTATTTGCATAAAATACATGGAGACAACAGTTTAAATCATTATATGTATCATTGAAACATTACAACATTCTTCATACAAAAATTAGATTTAAAATAAATAACAAGCTCAAAATAAAACAAGAGTAAAATAAATTTTTCAATGTTTGGTCAGTCAAATACCTGACTGCTATGTCGTAATTAATTGTTCAAAGTGAGTAAAATAAAATAAGAAAAAATGAATTGAATAACAAAAAATGCGTCTCAACAATAGAAATATGGGGTATTTTGTAAAAAAAACATCTTCCATTTATTGGTGAAACTACCTTCCAAGAGAAAAGATGAGTGGTGGAAAAATATCTTACATGGGTACAAACCATGTAATACAGAACAAAGAATCATGTGGGCACTGAGAAAGAAAATGTCATAAAAAAAGAAAAATTCCATACGGAAACTTGGCCACAAATATCTATCCTAAATTAAGCCCTTCAGAGTGTTGCGGAATCTGCCACGAGAGCACCCAAAGACGTCTGGGCGCCCAGAAAAGAGATTGAATAGCCTCTGGATTCTATTAATTGGAGAGTTATAATGAGTTTTTGTTTTGAAGCGTGTTACAAGAAAAGGAAATGAAGAACGACGAGCTATAGATGGAATGTAGATATTAAGTTTAGAAAGTAAGTAGGCAGAATCTATTTCATTGTTTAGTGAATTATAAAGGGTTCTGACATCTCTCCTTGATTTTAATGTTTCAATTCCAAATATACACCTCAGCGTATCAGTTGGGAAATCAAATGTACAAGACAGAGGATCGGCAACGTTGTTCTGTTATCTTTTTCAACTGCCATTATAACATGGACCTCACTATGGTACCCCAGTAGCCCGCTTAATCGAATTACAAATTCAGGATTCCAGCACAAAGGTAATAATTACATACACTGATGGCTGATTGAATAATTCAACATGAATGGAGGAACACTTTCAATGAATCCAGAGACAAGAGCACTACAAAAATCATCTCTCCACTCAGCAACCCCTATTCCAATTTCGAAGGCGATTTCGCAGGAGAAATCAAATCGTGAGAAACAAGTCCCGCCCTAGAAGCATTTATGATTATCAAATTCTATGCGGTCCAATATTGTTACAAACATCGATTTCACTCTCGAGTTTCTGACTTGGTTGAGTTTTCAAGTAGTTCCAGAACGTAGTGGAAATATGTAACCTCATATATAGTGATTCAAGAGGGTTGGGAATTTGAAGGTAAAATAGAATATTATGTGTTGTACTGTAGTAAGAGTTGAGAATGGTTCAGTAATTCCATTATTGTGAATTGTAGTATTCACAATACAGTCAATGGAGTCAACTTCGATGTGACATTGTTAAAACAGGGTCTCGAACCTGTATTTTGAAATTGGAATTTGAGTTGTATTTTGGAGTTATTCTCTTGAAATGAACTGAATCACTTTCCCTTAGTATAAAAAAAATTAAAATGAAAATTAAAGCAGAATACTCCCGTCATTCATTTGAAATTTAAAATTTATGTATAGTTACACACACATAGATTTTGGACGTACGATCAGATTGAACTTCCTCCTTCTTATCTTCTCCTCCTCCTCCTCCTCCTTCTTCTTCTTCTTCTTCTTCTTCTTTTTTTCTTCTTCTTTCTTCTTCTTTTTTCTTCTTCTTCTTCTTCTTCTTCTTCTTTTTCTTCTTGGATGATTACAAACATTGATCTCAGAGTACAGTGAATTTCAAACTTCGCTGAATTTCCAAGTACTCCTAGAAGTTGAAAACTTCCTGCAGTGTTTTCAAGAGCTGGGAATAAAAACGTAATAATAAATGTATTTTGTATAGTGGAATTGAGTATATATAGTAGTAGTGAGAATAATTATAGTAGGCTTCTATTAGCGAGACAAAGCACATGAAGCACAGGTCTCCCGCGGCTGCATCGTCACCCAATAGGCACCTAATCGGTCAGCACTAATCGAGACTATTTTCATTCCTGAGAAAAATAACCCTCCTACTTCTGTACGGCTGAATTCCAAGCGCGGTACTTGCAAAACCAAAGCAATTCGGTGAACAATCATTGTACATCACCCCAACCTTTTGAAATTCAACATTCAACTGATTCCTTGAAGGATTGGTGGGAATGTAATTTTTCAAATTTTGGTTATTTTGGAAAGAAAAATATTCCCACTTGGGAGAGCAATGGCTATAGTGAAGTCCATGTTATAAGAGCAGTGTTTGATTAGCAATGGTATTGGTATTCTTGTCCATCATTCAACTCAGCGGATAGCGCTATCTCTTTCTCGCTTTGCTTTGTCACCAGATTGTTTTTTAACAATGTAGAAATATCATCAATCAACAAAATATTCAATCTTACAAATATTCAATCAATCAACAAAATATTCAATCAATCAACAAAATATTCAATCAATCAACAAAATATTCAATCTTACAAATATTCAATAAACAGAATATTTAATCTTGATTATGAAATCATTGAAAAATATAAGTTCTTGCTTGATGAAATATAATTGATCATTATGAACGAGAATGACCAGTTACATCCATAAACCGGTATCAGCTACCGTCTAAAGAAGGCATTGACAAGACAGAGGATCGGCAACGTTGTTCTCCTACCTTTCTCCACTGCCATTATAATGTCGACCTTACTATGATTTGATCCACTGAAAATATAATAAAAAGACAGGGAAATAAGCGTGTTTAGCCTCATAATGAATTATCATGAAAATCAAAAAATTTAAATTTACTGAATAAACTTCCACGTAGTAAATGCCTTAACAAGATATAAATAAATAAACTCATATTTATTTAATCAATAAAACGTAATTTATTCCATTCTACAATTTTGTTTTCAAATCGCTTTTATAGAATAAAGTAACAAAAAGACTCGGCAGTTTCAAGCCATTTTCAAGCTTTTTTTCCTAAATGAACTATTATTTCTAGTAAATATTGTATGTAAGAAAGTTTACGCTGCATATTAGAGTGCAGGCATTGGTTCGTATTGAAGTCCACCGCATTGAAGTCCACTGCACCTAAGGAGAAACCAGCAATAATTTATGTTTAATAGAGGAGAATGAAGAATAGTTTGTAGGAAAGTCTACGGTTGAATCTGCAACGTATGAGAGTCCACGCATGGTTTGTATTGAAGTCCACCGCATTTAAGTCCACTCCACCTGAAAAGAATCCAGAAATTGATATTCAATAGAAGATATAGAAGAATATAAGTTGACTGAACGTAGTGAGGTCTTTTTATTTATTTATTATTATTTCATCCACCGACCACCTGTAAGAGGGGTATAAGGATATGTCAATATACATGTCTATGTCTCAACTCGGTTTGCTTTTGTCTGTCTGTATGTAACGCAATTACGGCCAAACGCGTTGATAGAATTCGATGAGATTTCGCAGGAATATTTCCTTTTACAACTGTGCGTCGATGTATACACAACTTTCCTGCTCATTGAACTGTAAGCCTCATTCTTAGACGAGAATAATTTAGTGGAATAACTTAATGAGATTGGCGGGCAAAATATTTGCAACTACGATCAGACTACTTATATGTGTATATATAATTGTTTTCAGAATACTTTTTCCTTTGTGTAAATTGTGAAATTCGATGACTTTTTTAAAAGTCGTCAAAACAGCTGTTCTACAGATGAAATATCTCGACTATGACTGTGTTCTTTTTATAAACTGCTACCTACCTCATACACGAGAAGGAGGTTACAAAGTTCATTTCTCAAAGATGGGATGGACCGCCCATTAGTTTCCCAGGAAAAAGACTCATGCCAGTTGATAAAGCTGATAAATAACTATACAGGGTATGAATTTGAAAAAAATCGATCAAGTAATTTTTGAGAAAATCGTGAAAAACATGGTTTTTAGTCATTATCCGCCATTTTTCTCAAGAATATTACGGAGCTCCTGGAATTTTCCCAGAAATGAGACTCATGTCAGTTGATAGGGCTTATAAATAGCTATCCATGGTATAAATTTGAAGAAAATCGTTAGAGCCGTTTCGAGAAAAACGTGAAAAAAAAACATGGTTTTTTAGTAATTATCCGCCATTTTTTTCCGCCATCTGAATTGAATTTATCGAATTTCTTATTGTCGAATCATTATGGTATAAGGACCTTAAGTTTAAAATGTCAAGTCAATCGGTTAATTAGGAATGGAGTTATCGTGTTCACAGACATACACACATACACACACACACATACATACACACACACACACACACAGACCAACACCCAAAAATCATGTTTTTGGACTCAGGGGACCTTGAAACGTAGAAACTTGAAATTAGGGTACCTTAATTTTTTTTGGTAAGCAATACTTTTCTTATATGGTAATAGGGCAAGGAAAGTAAAAAGACATGGAAATGAACGTATTCAGCCACAAAATGAATTATCATGAAAATCAAATCTAAATTTACTGAATAAACTTCCACGTAGTAAATGCCTTAACAAGATATAAATAAATAAACTCATATTTATTTAATCAATAAAACATAATTCCATTCTACAATTTTGTTTTCAAATCGCTTTTATAGAATAAAGTAACAAAAAGACTCGGCAGTTCCAAGCCATTATCAAGCTTTTTTCCTAAATGAACTATTATTTCTAGTAAATATTGTATGTAAGAAAGTTGACGCTGCGTATTAGAGTGCAGGCATTGGTTCGTATTGTCCACCGCATTGAAGTCCACTGCACCTATGGAGAAACCAGCAATAATTCATGTTTAATGGAGGAGAATGAAGAATATTTTGTAGGAAAGTCTACGGTGAACTGCAACGTATGAGAAGCACTCATGGTTAGTATTGAAGTCCACCGCATTTAAGTCCACTCCACCTGAAAAGAATCCAGAAATTGATATTCAATAGAAGATATAGAAGAATATAAGTTGACTGAACGTAGTGAGGTCTTTTTATTTATTTATTATTATTTTATCCACCGACCACCTGTAAGAGGGGTATAAGGATATGTCAATATACATTTCTATGTCTCAACTCGGTTTGCTTTTATCTGTCTGTATGTAACGCCATTACGGCCAAACGCGTTGATAGAATTCAATGAGATTTGGCAGGAATATTCCTTTTTAACTGTGCGTCATGTCTACACAAGGTTGTTTTGAATTTGCATTGTAAGGATAATATGAAAAGTAAAGGAATTCCTCACATATCCTGATATCACTATATATAGGCTATCATCTATTTTGAAGATAGGATCGATCAGACTATAGAATTATTGATAATCAATCAGCTGACAAGTGAAAGTATTTCATTGCATGCATTACACAGATGGCTGGACGGTCCATTCCTATAAGGTGGGGTTTCAATATTTTTTTATGATGCGTGCCCATTAGTGTTAATATTCTCACTTTGAAAACAAAATTTAATAGGTGATAGAAAATAAATGAAAAATGATTGAATAAACTGAATAATGATGAAGAAATTATAATATTCTTGATTGGAGGAAAATAATTTAAAATAGTTAGAAATATTTTTATCAGATGAAAAGATTATCAAGGAACTGGAAAAAATCATCTCTCCACTCAGCAACCCCTATTCCAATTTTGAAGGCAATTTCGCAGGAGAAATCAAATCGTGAGAAACAAGTCCCGCCCTAAGAGTATTTATGATTATCAAATTCTATGCGGTCGAATATTGTTACAAACATCGATTTCACTCTCGAGTTTCTGACTTGATTGAGTTTTCAAGTAGTTCCAGAACGTAGTGGAAATATGTAACCTCATATAATATAGTGATTCAAGAGGGTTGGAATTTGAAGGTAAAATAGAATATTCTGTGTTGTACTGTAGTAAGAGTTGAGAATGGTTCAGTAATTCCATTATTGTGAATTGTAGTATTCACAATACAGTCAATGGAGTCAACTTCGATGTGACATTGTTAAAACAGGGTCTCGAACCTGTATTTTGAAATTGGAATTTGAGTTGTATTTTGGAGTTATTCTCTTGAAATGAACTGAATCACTTTCCCTTAGTATAAAAAAAATTAAAATGAAAATTAAAGCAGAATACTCCCGTCATTCATTTGAAATTTAAAATTTATGTATAGTTACACACACATAGATTTTGGACGTACGATCAGATTGAACTTCCTCCTTCTTATCTTCTCCTCCTCCTCCTCCTTCTTCTTCTTCTTCTTCTTCTTCTTTTTCTTCTTCTTCTTCTTCTTCTTCTTCTTTTTCTTCTTTTTCTTCTTGGATGATTACAAACATTGATCACAGAGTACAGTGAATTTCAAACTTCACTGAATTTCCAAGTACTCCTAGATGTTGAAAACTTCCTGCAGTGTTTTCAAGAGCTGGGAATAAAAACGTAATAATAAATGTATTTTGTATAGTGGAATTGAGTATATATAGTAGTAGTGAGAATAATTATAGTAGGCTTCTATTAGCGAGACAAAGCACATGAAGCACAGGTCTCCCGCGGCTGCATCGTCACCCAATAGGCACCTAATCGGTCAGCACTAATCGAGACTATTTTCATTCCTGAGAAAAATAACCCTCCTACTTCTGTACGGCTGAATTCCAAGCGCAGTACTTGCAAAACCAAAGCAATTCGGTGAACAATCATTGTACATCACCCCAACCTTTTGAAATTCAACATTCAACTGATTCCTTGAAGGATTGGTGGGAATGTAATTTTTCAAATTATAATTATTTTGCGAATAAAGCACAAATTGTTTATGAATCGCTCACTGATTTTGAGGTTACACTTTGTTTACTATCGATCAGATGTTTTTAAAACAGTTCGAACGCAGCTGACTGACTCAAAGTATTGTCAAATGTCATGCTGGCTTCACGTAAGATGTAATACCATTTCTAAAAATTATAAAACTATCAATAAAGGACCAAGAATTTCAAATAAAAAAATAAAATGTATGTGTTATCGTTGAAATTACTTATTATTTAAGAAATTGTATTATGCGTCAGGTCTTATTGTAACTAAATAGGTCATAGCATGAAATTCTATTATTGATAAAATGGCAGAAATTAATTATAATAATCTCAAACCTAATAAAAATTGTACAAGAATATTAATTTATTAATAATTTAATTCAACTGAACCACATGGTAATTAAATCTCTTTGGTAGGTCTAAACCAATCACAGTGCATAGAAATAGCACCAAGACAGTGATCGTTTGAAAGCAACACATGTTAATCTATTATCAGACAATAACCCTGCCTTATCAGTTACACTAGCACATGTACATTGTATGATAGGAACTATGTCTATAAGATTAAGCAGTTTTAAGAATTACATAAATTAAATTATTATTGTAATTAAAGGAATTGTATTCTACTACTTGCCACTGACGTCATGTTTACGTCACAAGCGTTCTACCAATGGCAAATTTTTATGCAAATTATTACATTGAGATTCCGAGAAGCAAGGTCTAGCCTAAAAGCTTAGAGAAAACAGCAGCACTTCCCTTTTGAAATCCTTACCGTGTAGATCTCTTTCATAGTTACCAAAGACCTATTTGTAAAATTTCTTGTTCGATTTTTAAATGTTCTATTTGTGAGCCGATATTTTAGGCCAATCTATTTGTTATTTATAAATTTCTGTTTTCATCAATCGATAAATTTAAAAGCTTAAAGTAAATTATCCCTTAATTAATTCGGTGAAGGAGATATTTAAATTAAAATTCCCCACGTGCTGAAACCGAAGCCTGGATTGCCGCCGATCAAACGATTTTTGATCTAAAGAAGAAAACCACGACCGCCAAGGAAATTCACGTGAGTTATAAGTTTTAAAAGGGGCCCCAATCTACGCTTCGAAAATTTCAGTGCAGAAACATAAATTTTTCTTCGTGAAATCATTGAAAAATATAAGTTCTTGCTTGATGAAATATAATTGATCATTATAAATGAGAATGACCAGTTACATCCATAAACCGGTATCAGCTACCGTCTAAAGAAGGCATTGACAAGACAGAGGATCGGCAACATTGTTCTCCTACCTTTCTCCACTGCCATTATAATGTCGACCTTACTATGATTTGATCCACTGGGAATATAATAAAAAAGACTGGGAAATAAACGTGTTTAGCCTCATAATGAATTATCATGAAAATCAAAAAATTTAAATTTACTGAATAAACTTCCACGTAGTAAATGCCTTAACAAGATATAAATAAATAAACTCATATTTATTTAATCAATAAAACGTAATTTATTCCATTCTACAATTTTGTTTTCAAATCGCTTTTATAGAATAAAGTAACAAAAAGACTCGGCAGTTCCAAGCCATTTTCAAGTTTTTTTCTAAATGAACTATTATTCCTAGTAAATATTGTATGTAAGAAAGTTTACGTTGCGTATTAGAGTGGTTCGTATTGAAGTCCACCGCATTGAAGTTCACTGCACCTAAGGAGAAACCAGCAATAATTTATGTTTAATAGAGGAGAATGAAGAATATTTTGTAGGAAAGTCTACGGTGAATCTGCAACGTATGAGAGTACACGCATGGTTTGTATTGGAGTCCACCGCATTTAAGTCCACTCCACCTGAAAAGAATCCAGAAATTGATATTCAATAGAAGATATAGAAGAATATAAGTTGACTGAACGTAGTGAGGTCTTTTTATTTATTTATTTATTATTATTTCATCCACCGACCACCTGTAAGAGGGGTATAAGGATATGTCAATATACATGTCTATGTCTCAACTCGGTTTGCTTTTGTCTGTCTGTATGTAACGCGATTACGGCCAAACGCGTTGATAGAATTCGATGAGATTTGGCAGGAATATTTCCTTTTTCAACTGTGCGTCGATGTATACACAAGGTTGTTTTGAATCTTGCATTGTAAGGATAATATGAAAAGTAAAGGAATTCCTCCATATCCTGATATCACTATATATAGGCTATCATCTACTTTGAAGATAGGATCGATCAGACTATAGAATTATTGATAATCAATCAGCTGACAAGTGAATTATTCATTGCATGCATTACACAGATGTCTGAACGTGTCTATTGCTATAAGGTGGGGTTTCAATATTTTTTTATGATGCGTGCCCACTAGTGTTAATATTCTCACATTTGAAAAACAAATTTAATAGGTGATAGAAAATAAAGTAAAAAATGATTGAATAAACTGAATAATGATGAAGAAATTATAATATTCTTGATTGGAGAAAAATAATTTTAAAATAGTTAGAAATATTTTTATCAGATGAAAAGATTATCAAGGAACTGGAAAAATTATATGGGATAGAAATTCAAAGTTGAACTGAGTTAGTAACATAAGTGAGTTTTTGATCTTGGAGAAAATAAATAACAGTTCTTAAGAGTAGATTATGATTCAACTGAATCAATTAGAACAGGTGACATCAGATACTTGTGGATGGAAAAACTGCGTGAGGTCTACTGTTCACAGAACTACTAGTACTTAGGAAAGTTAACGGTTGAATTCTGCTTCATATTAGAGTTCTGCACGCTTGATGGGTTCGAATTGAAGTTGACCCGAAGTGTGCATTTTAATCTACCTAAGGAGAAACCAGCAATTGATGATTCAAAGAAGATAATTATTATTAAATAAATAATAATTAAATATTAATAATAAAAATTATTATTATTAGCGTTTGGCATATATAGACGCACACAAATACAAAGGTAGTCATAGAAAAATCTAGCCATGAGATCGTTGTCAGGTTAATAAAGTATTGTAAATATATTAAAGAGAAATAATACAAGAAGTAGTATTTTACAGAATAAAAAGATCTCAACAAAAGAGAGAATTACCAGGAACAAAACGATAATATGAAATGAGAACATTTTCATAGGAGAGAACTATTATGAAGATTAAAGAGTAAATGGGGAAGTAAAGAGTCAGGAGAAGCCTAAAGAGCGTTTGATTTCCGTGCCCAATCTGTTTCGAGGCGCCCTTTTTTACGCCCTCGTCAATGCTTCGTCAGGAGCGGTTGTCACTCACTTGACGATGTTTTATTCCCTCAGCTGAAATCCCTCAGCAATCCCAAAGTACTTGTGCCGTTTCTCCCCGTTTTCATCCCGCAATTGAACGGATAATCTGTTGCCAACAATCTCTGCATTCCCTTTTCAACCCCATAGTGAAATTCACAATGATCTGTCAGAGTCGGTTAAATGGGGAAACATTGATCTAATGGATGAGGGATGATGTCAGATCAATGTTGGCTACACTTGAAATACTGCTATAGTGAGGTCCACGTTATGATGGCAGTGGAGAAAGATTTGAGAAGAACGTTGCCGATCCTCTGTCTTGTCAATGCCATCTATAGACAGTAACTGATACAGGTTTATTTATGTAATATTAACTGTGCATCCTCGTTTGAAATAATCAATTATATTTTATTTTTCAATAATTCCATAATGAATTTTTATAATTGTTAATTAATTATTTATTTTACATTGTTAAAAGACGATCTCGCAACAGAGCAAAGCGAGAAAGAGATAGCGCTATCCGCGTTGTTGAATGATAGACAAGGATAGCAATACAATTGTTGATCAAACACTGTCATTATACCGTGGACCGCACTATTATACAATAAGTTACACTTACAGTGAGATTCATATTGATCTGTCAGGATTGGTTAGATGAGGAAGCATTGATGTAGTAAATAAAGAATGATGTCAGATCAACGTCAGGTTCACTTGAGAGATATTGCTACACTAAACTGTCAGAATCAAATCAAATCAATTTATTTCCCATTTTTTACAGTATATACAAATCAAATCAATTTATTTACATTTTTACAATATATACAGAGCATGGAATCACCATAAAAATGTCATTCATGACATCAAAACCTATTCAATTTTTGAAATATTATTTTGTGAATTGAAAATCTGGTCGCGGATTTAATTATTAAATGTAATTGATAGAGCGAGAAGATCTCCAATGTACAAAGATGAAACGTGTGTTTTATCACGTTTCGTGAAGGCAATATTATGGTTTTTAGCTCCATGCAATACAAACAAGAGTGAGTTAACTTTTGGTCTGTGAATCAAGGTTGCATGTGTTTTCTACATAAATAGATTTTGAGTTTTTCTTTCGAGGCCCGTATTCCTTGAACCGTTTGTGAAGTTAGTTGTTGAGTTAAGGCATTGGTTACCTGAAGGATTCTGTCTTGAGAATTCAATTATAGGCTGTCGCAGTCCGGGCAGTTTGAACCTACATAATTGTATTTTCAGGATTTGAATCTTGTAGGGAAAGCTGGTGTTTTTGATTCAATCAACTGGCAGAGTTTTTTTATATATTTTTTTATTTAAAATCGGGAGTGCTTTAACTGGACCTTGAGGAGAAGGCCAAGGGACTCCTTTTAAGGTAGAGTAACATAATAGTTAATTGTACATTTTAAATTTTCAGATCTATAATTCTAAAATAGTAATTTTTGTTTTTTATTATAAAAAAACTGAACGACCACAGATCAGCTAAGCGAGTAGCCCTTAAATTATTATCTGATTATTATTTCGTAATAAATTCTGATTCTAATTCTAATTCGTAATAAATAATTTATTGATTCGTTATTTTTCAAAAACCTGAACGACCATTTCTTCTTCTTCCCACCGTTACACATAGTTACTGAAATCTTTAATATTATATATAAAAGCGAAATGGCACTCACTCACTGACTGACTGACTGACTGACTGACTGACTCACTCACTCGCATAACTAAAAATCTACCGGACCAAAAACGTTCAAATTCTGTAGGTATGTTCAGTTGGCCCTTCAGAGGCGCACTAAGAAATCTTTTGGCAATATTCTAACTCTAAGGGTTGTTTTTAAGGGTTAAAGTTCGTCTTTTAGCATGTATATTCTTCTTCTCCCAATCTCTTAATTATAATTGAAATTTCCATATCATATGTTACTATAGAACTATAATCTAGATAGAGTACCTCTTCGAAACAGTTGTTAACTGGCAACTAAATTAATAATTTTGTCAGGTTGGCATTAAGTTGAGTTGACTTTGTTAGGTGGCACCAAGTTGAAGATTTAAATGCATTATCGCGGAAAAATTGATTGGGCACTGCTAATTCAATCCTGGGAATATTATATTACTAGCAGTCGCTCACCATATCCGTTTAGCCAGCCGTTTATTCTGGACCCGACTGGATTGTCCTAACATATGATAAGCGAGCCTGCTGATCTCATTCCTGGACGATCCAGACGGGGGTCCAGTGGGCGGAGCCCCCTGGCTAGACGGATATGGCGAGCGAAGCGAGCCTGACGGCTAGTAATTACCATATAACTAAAAAATCACAATCATACACTGAAGAACATTACAAAAAATCAATATATATAGAAAAAACCTAAAGGTTACAAAAACCTGTTTGGGCATAAAAAACTACTTAAAATAAAAAAGAAGTGTTACAGTTAATAAAGCAAATTAAGAAAGAGTGAAAAAAATAAAAAGACAAGAAAAAAAGGAAATAGAACTTCAGTATCAGTTTAACATTATTAAATTTATTGAATGCAAATCATAAATGCTAAACCTAAGAAATTCTTACAAATCAAAGTTAGGAACACTTGAAATACTGTCACACCAGTCAGAATTGGTTGAATGGGGAAGCTTGATGTTATTCCAAAGAAATTCTGACTGATCAATGTTTTTTTCACTTGAAATACTGCCACACCAAACAGTCGGAATTCGTTGAATCTGAAGCATCATGATTTTCCACCAAAACTGCTGAAAGTTTGAAGAAAAGTTCTGTATTCGACACTTGAAATACCACCATCTAAACTGTCAGTGTTATTCCAATTGGAAACAATGATGTCTTCTCATAACGAATACTGAAATCTTGAAGTGGAAACCATCAACTACAACAATTTCGTGGAGAAGACACGTTGACTGAAGCTTTTCATTGTTTTAGGTCGCGTCTGTGTGCTTCAATGCTCTCTAAATATTTTCGCGTGATTTGCAAAACGGCGAGTGGTGGAATATAGGGTTTATGAGGATGTAGTAAGTTGAGTGGTGAACGTGACGTTGTATTGGCTTATGAAGAAACGTTTTCTTGAATGGGTCTGTATTGGCTTACAATGAATCCTCTTCTTTAATGGGTTCATGTTGATATTTTGCTGAGTAATCATAACGCGAGATTGTTTTGCTCTTTTTCTAAAAGAAGGGTATTTCCTCAGTTTTGGGATTGAATAATTTCTTTCACTTTATTGCAAATATTGGGGCACCGAGCTTTGCTCGTTATTTATTTATTGATAAACAGAACTCAATTCTTTAAAATGATTGGGGAAGGACTAACAGGCACAGCCCAAAACTATTTCTTCTCCGAATTTTGATTTATACACTATAAATATTCCAAAAAGTAGATTATGTTCCATACACTTGAATTCAGGTGAAATTTTCAGACCAAATATTTGAAAACATGAAAGTTCAAATTTAGATTGTTTACATACCAAATTGGATAACAAAATAACACTCACTAATCACTTGGAACTGTAAAAATAATGATCAACTTTGAGTATTATGATATATGCCATCTCATGTCAACAAATCAGATTACTGTATTTTGATCGAGTCAATTAAAATTTCTAGATTTCTCACGAGATACGGTAAGCTAATTGATTACACAGCTGATCTCCCACACAGGCACACGCATAATATTGTTATCGACAGACGACGAAATCATCATCTGTTTTTTCAAGGATGAATTATCATTTTCATGTCCTTCAGCAAGTTTTCCAAGGGATGAGACCTAGGGCAATCGAA
This sequence comes from Nilaparvata lugens, assembly GCF_014356525.2. Lineage (NCBI taxonomy): Eukaryota > Metazoa > Arthropoda > Insecta > Hemiptera > Delphacidae > Nilaparvata > Nilaparvata lugens. The sequence goes on from NC_052508.1 coordinate 8,740,365, forward strand.
TTTTGATATCATAAACCTACTATATTTCAAATTAAAAATAACGTGAAAATCGTTAGAGCCGTTTCGAGATCCGTTGAACATAAATAACAATATAACCAGGTAGAAAAATAGAAAAATATAAACAGATGTACATAAATTGCTCGCTTAATATAATAGGATTACTAGGACATCTATACTATAATAAAGGGAACAAGTGGTTTATACACTTACGGGATAGGACAGTTATGTTTGACGCATCATCAAGTCACAACTACTGGACTGATTAACATGAAATTTTGCATATAGATTCTTAATCAACCGAGGATGGTTATATGCATATCTTCAATTCATCAAGATTTCATTACGTCAAGTTTTAAGTTTGTCGAGTTTTAAAATGGACCCTGTTAGTCATTTATAAATATTTCAACATGAGAATAGTTTAGAGTTGAGAGAATGGTGGTTATGCTTGAATAGTGTTTTTATCACAACTTATTTATTGAGTATCTTGCTCCAATGGGGATAGTATATAGGAGAAACATATAGTTGGTGACTATTAATAGAATTATTTTTCACTGGACATACTTTCACTGTGATAGTGTAGTTACAAAAGTGCCGGTCGCAGAAAAGAAGAGAAATTTATTCTTCAATGAATAAAGATTTAGGGATATTGACGATCTCTTCCTTGCATGGTTTGCTGGATTTCTGCTACTGTATTCAATCAGGGGAGAATAGGTAGAGTCAATAGAAACCAAGGTATAATAGTGACTACTGTAATATTTTAACGGAAAAAAAATCTTGTACAGTATGTGAGTGACCAAGAGAAAGCAAGACTAAGACCCGGTTGCACAAAAGCCGGTAAAATTTTAATCGTTGTTAATTCTACAAGATCCAATCAGAGAAGCTATCTTATCAAAACGGTATTTTCTGATTGGTTCTCGTGAAACTAATCACGGTTAAAAATTAATCACCCGAGAAATATATTTCAGTGAATTGTAGTTGAGTTAATGCAGTTATTTCATGAAGTTTTTGATTGTACAGAGTTCATTCTACAAAACATGGAATTGTACAAAAAATTGCATAATAGAATCTATGATTTTGCAAAACATTATCATGTTTCATCATTAATAATATTCGTCATCACATGTCAACCATTAATATAAATTTGAAAATCTACTTTGTGAAAATACTTTGAGGACTGAAAATTTTGTGAATTGGAGACTCAACCTATTTCGGACTATGTGTTATCATAGAGAAACAATAGCGTAAGTTATGCTATTGTTTCTCTATGGTTATCTAAATTTGGGAGAGTAATAGCACAAGGTTACCTTATTATGTTTTCTCTCCCTATCATTTTGATAATGTACTTATTGTATGAATCAATAAAGAATGAATGAATATCAAATAAGTATGCATAGTTATTATTGAACGAAAACCCCAATTAAATGCTGTAAATCACCCCGAAGACTTCTGCTACTGCAAATATTGACAACAGGGTGAACAGCTGGATGGAAATTCGATGAACACTACTATACAAAAATTATTTGTCAGCCCGGGAATGAGGTGGTACTGGGTTCGATTCCCGGGCTGACAAGTATTTCTCTATAGTAGCGCTCATCGAATTTCCATCTAGCTGTTTACCCTGTTTTCAATATTTTCAGTAGCAGAAGTCTTCGGAGTGATTTACAGCATTCAATTAGGATTTTCGTTTAATAATAATTATTCTTTAATCAGCATTTGAACAAATGCAACTTCCAATTTATCTCCATCTGTAAATAAGTATGCTTTAGAACATCTATAACAACGAAAAACTGACATCGAAACAATTCAACTGACAATAACAAGTGACATTAATTTGTAGATAAAAAAGCACATCCATATTTTCCGATATATCTGTTTCAACATGTCTGTTTTTTATGTACCATTAATATCACCCTTGGTTCAGCCAAACAGTCACCATTGTTCCAATGTGAAACGTTGTTGCTATTTATGAGGGGAGCTGACAGATTATGATGAATTTCAATATAGAAAAATAACAAGCCGTGGTTTAGAGACTGCACTGGTGGTGTCAAAAAAATGACATATTTTATGCATGATCTCCCACAGTCAGAAAAAAAAATCGGGGACATTCTGTATGTATTATTTGACACTGATTTTGTGTGAGTATAACAAAATTTGGTTGTGAGACGTTCGAGTGGGATAGAGAAGGGTGATTGAGGGTGACAAAGGAAGGGTAAAGGAGGGTTGAAAGGTTTGCTACCGTAATGACAGCAATGATGGTAATATTGTTTTAACGCGCGGCAAAAATGTCTACGCAAAAAGTGTCAATTTAGAGTGGGCGCTCGTTCTATGGTGACGTCACAGCTGACGCCGCGTTTGCTGACTCTGGATGACTGTCAGGTTCCCGTGAGAGAGAGAGAGTGAGAGTGAGCGAGAGAGAATGAGTGAGTGCCTTTGAGGAGGGAGAGGGAGTGAGCAACAGAGACAAAGAGAGAGTGAGAGAGAAAGTGTGGATGGAGAGAGTGACAGTGAGAGAGAGAGAATGAGTGAGTGAAAGCGTATGATGGAGGTTGCTGTCAATTAAGTTTGCAAAGTATGGTTGAACTTTCCTTCACATTCCACCAAAACGAGGAGCTACCAAACACTGGAATGTCCATTAAACTTGCTTTAATCATAATAATGATATTTACGTTGAACTGACAGCATTAATTATCAGAATTCATTAGATTGTCAGGTCAAACAATGATTAATAAATGAATTGTATTATTATCATTATTATTATTATTATTAGCGTGATTTTCAATGGTGGGGAGACCCAAGGGTAGTTTCACCCAACGATCTATATATTATACCAAAGACCTTAAAGAGATATAGACCCACAATGTCCATGCCTTCCCAATGATAGCTCTTGAAATTGGAGGCAGCCATTGGGGTATTTTAGCACGAGATATTATATCTATATATTTGTAATACTATAGATTACAAAGGCATTGGTATGTAATAATCTCGTAGGTTGCCCCCTCAATGGCCGATTTCAATTCCAAGTACGACACCAGTGCAGCATGTGAGTCTATGCATCTTTAAGGTCTTTGTATTATACTAACGATTGGTCGGAGAATAACAGAGAAATTATTTTCTTTTCCCACAATCATACTTTTTTACAAGACAAACAAGATCATCTGAAAATATTGTAAAAACAGCTGTATGGCCATATGTAGCCATACCGAGTTTCAAAGCCTCATCTCAAATAGAATTTGAATTTAAAATTCAATATTTTTATGCTTAAATATGGTGAAAAGTGGTCATGCATGACCCCCCATGCAATTCTCTGTTATTCTTTGACCAATCGTTATGAGTAAGGTAACCTTGAAATCTTGATAAAATTTTCTAACTTTTTGTCTCTTGTAAATTTTCTGTAAATTGAACAGTTTTCGTGAAATTTGCCATCAGAAACTTAAAATGGCCGCCATTTTGTGAATTTACATCGAAAATTTTTCATTTTGTTTTTTAAAGTTGAGTCTACATAGCATAAATATTCTTGTCGAATTTCAGATCAATATAACATTTCGTTTTTGAGATAAAAATTACTAAGTGAAAAAACAAAATGGCAGCTATAAGGATAACCGCTAAGTTTTGGACAATTCAAATACGACATTTGTAGTCTCCTATCATCAAGGAACAATACCCTAAATGCTCAACACTACTTCTGAAACATACTGTATATCACGTTACAATTTTGCCATGGCCACCATCATAAGTTGTATTATTATAAGTTGTATTATTTTGTGATTATATATTATATTAAGTTCATCGGAGGAGAAAATATTAAGTGCCGGTTTCCGAGCTCGGGATTTAGCTAAGTTCTAGACTTTAAACAGCTGGAGTCACAAAATTGGCTTTCCAAAACGGGGCGTTGCACTACCTTTGTAAACAAAGCCGTAGTGCGCTCGTGTGACGTCAGCACAGGTAGGGCTCCTAGACCAATAGAAACTCTAGCTGATATAGATCAGCTGAAATCAACGAATTTTTATTGGTGTAGTGGCCCTACCTGTTCTGACGTCACATGAATGGACTACGACTTTGTTTAAGGTGGTAGTGAGCGTGGTCGCAGTTTTTATGACAATCTTTATTTTCTCATTTCTCATAATTGGAAACTTTTCCTGGACGAAATTAAACATTCCTAAATCATTCAAAATAGCTGAAACTTTACACTATTTTCTCTTTATTTTATTTTGTGTTCAATTTTCTAGTTCTTCGAAATTTAATTCAAACGTGACTATGACAATGACTACGATTACGCCCCGTTTCGAAAAGCCAATTTTCAGACTCCAGCTGTTTAGAGTGTAGAACTTAGATGAATCCCGAGCTCGGAAACCGGCCCTTATGCCCGGTTGTAGAGTCGTTACATAAAATCAAACATAGCTTTGTGAGACATAGTTTAAAATCACTGACATAAATGGTTGGTCGGTCCTCACACGTTTGTCGAAGCCCATTTAACTATATCTCGAATTAGCATCACACATAAGTCACACTGCAGCTCTATTCACTTTTTTCCGTACATTACCGTACATGCTTCTATCCAACCAATGTCTTAGCATCGGGGAAAGTTTCGATTGACATCACTGTGAACAGACCTAAAAGACCTCACATAAAATTGATAAACAATATGGCGACTCTTGGCTTTTGGCGAGATTTCTCACCTTATTTAGCGATTTGGAGGTTATAATATAAGCAACTTAAAAAAACATAGGGAGAGAAAAGATAATTTACTTATATATAAAGATATAATTCGTAAACATCTTTAAAAAAACTAGAGTAGTGGCGGGAGTAGATATTGAATTTAACAGCACGACTTCGGGCCCATAACTTAACTGACCGTTTTTACTTTCCTTGCCCTAAAACCATAGGTAAGGAGAGTATTGCTTTCCGAAAAAAATTAAGGTACCCCAATTTCTAAATTGTTGTTTTTGGGTATTGATCTGTGTGTGTGTGTGTGTGTGTGTATGTGTGTGTATGTGTGTGTGGTGGTGTGTGTGTGTGTGGTGTGTGTGTGTGTGTGTGTGTGTGGTGTGTGTGTGTGTGTTGTGTGTGTGTGTGTGTGTGTGTGGTGTGTGTGTTTGGTGTGTGTGTGTGGTGTGTGGTTGTGTGTGTGTGTGTGGTGTGTGTGTGTGTGTGTTGTGTGTGTGTGTGTGTGTGTGTGTGTGTGTGTGTGTGTGTGTGTTGTGTGTGTGTGTGTGTGTTGTGGTGTGTGTGTGTGTGTGGAAAAATTGAAATTTAGAACTTAAGGTCCTTACCCTATAAGGATTCAAAACGAACAATTTCGATCAAATGCAATCCAAGATGGCGGCTAAAATGGTTTTCCGCGACTTTCTCGAAAACGGCTGAAACGATTTTAGTTAAATTCACACCTAAGATAGTCATTGATAAGATCTATCAACTGCCACAAGTCCCATATCTCTAAAAATCAAGGAGCTCCGCCCCATCTATGCAAAGTTCGGTTTTAGTTTAGATTCCCAATTATCGGGCTTCAGATACAATTTAAACAGAAAAAATCGAGTGGAAAAGGTTGAGCATGGAAATCTCTACAATTAATGTCCAGTAACATTTTCACCTAAAATTGAAAATAAGCTCGAAATTCGAGAAAAATTTATTATCCAATAATTATTGCAAACTGTTGGCAACTGTTCACTCTATTAAATGATTCACTATGAAGAGATAGCAGACCTCGTGTGTTTCCAGCGTTATTGTCCTGTCACCAGCTGGCTCAGATCTTGGAATAGTAGACTTGAGATGCGCGAGAACACTAGCGTCAGGTGATCAATTTTCATAACAGCAAGAAAAGTTGTGTGACTGCGCCACACCAAATTTTTAGCTATTGGAGACATGAATAAGCTCTTTCTGACGAATGTGCAACGAAATTATGTGTCTAATTGGGCGTTTTTAATTTTATAGGAGCTATAGTTTACTTCTGTTGACATCTGTGCAACGAAAAGTGGAGTTATGGCTTCATAAGTAAGTTAAATGCCTGATTTTAAATTTATTTGACGACTCTGCAACCGGGCATCAGCCTTCTGGACCTCACTACAGGACTACATACATTAAAGGATCACTAAGTTCCCTCTCAAATCCGTCCATACTCCATTACTCCTACATTAGACCTTCGCTCCCTAATCACCATCCATCAATAATCTAATATTCAATTCGTTGATCATTCAAAAAACTCAGCAACAGAGCAGATGTATCATCAACGAGTGGAGTGGGCTTGTCCGCAAACAAAGAACTCGTCAACAATGCCCCTCCATTCACAGTAATAACAATGTTAGGTCAACATACCCCATATAATACACAAGTATAATTGTAGCACGTGGTTTATATCTATGGATACGTTGCTAGATGGATGCTGGAGCTATAGTGAGGTCCACGTTATAAAGGCAGTGTTTTATTAGTACCTAATGCTATTGCTATCCTTGTCTATCATTCAACAAAGCGGATAGCGCGATCTCTTTCCCACTTTTCTCTGTTGACTGATCGGCTTTCAACAATGTAGAATTGACAAAATATTTAATCGTTATTATGAAAATTCATTAAGAAATTATTGAACAATATAATTTCTTTCTTAATAAAATATGATTGATTATTTTGAACGAGAATGAACCGTTAATATTACATCAATAAATCTGTATCAGCTACCGTCTATAGATGGCATTGACCACTACCTCCGTAAACAAAGCCGTAGTGCTTTCAGGTCATTTATTTATTTATTCTTATGGCTTTTATTGGCAGAGAGATCCTTTTGGATGTTCAGGCTTGCCGTATTACCCAATGTCATTTCCTATCAACACTCAAGTTTATAGGTTATGTATTGGGGGTTCTGGTGACTTCAGCACAGATAGGGCTCCTACATCAATAAGGTCACACGAATGCACTACGGCTTTGTTTACGGAGGTAGTACATTGACAAGACAGAGGATCGGCAACGTTGTCTCCTATCTTAATCCACTGCCATTATAACGTGGACCTCACTATAGTGGGACGTTTTTTATAGCTATGTAGGCTATATTTGCTCGGTTGAATACAAATGTGAATGTAGGACGTTTTTTATATCTATGGATACGACGCTAGGTTCTGTACAAATTTGATAGTTTTTTCATATCTATTTATATGTTGCTCAGTTGTATACAGATGTTAATGTTGGATGTTCTTTATATATACGTCACCCGGCTGGTGGTGCTATTACAATTGAGCTCACACAAAACTAAACAAATCCACACAATTAGGATTAGAAGATGAAAGCGAAAAAACTAGAATAGAAAACAGTATTATATTATCATTCGTATATTTTAGTTTTCTATTATTCCATGCAGTAACCCTCACCCCCAGCAGTCTCCCGCTGTGTAGTACAGTGCTGCCCTCTGGCAATTTAACGAAGGACGCGTGGCGGATAAAGTTGGAACTAAACAAGGGCCTTGTCGCTCATCAGTGATTGTATTCTCTTTGCCTGAGATGAGATGATGTAAAAGTAACAACTCAGCAGGATACCGGTGTAATAACACTAATATCATGCACGAGTTTGTAATAGTGTTCAATGTTTTGAAGATCAACCCCCGTACCAAACTCTTTTCAAAGTCCTGTTGATAGTCATTAGAGATGTAAACTACCCCTGTCTGTGAGGCCTATGGGCGGATTCTCAAATACACCATTGACCATGTACATGTGATTCTAAAAAGCACACAGCATGTAACTAACAACAACCATTTATTCTGAGGTCCACGTTATAATGGCAGTATTTGATTGACAATAGTGTTGCTTTCCTTGTCTATCCTTCGACAAAGCAGGTAGCGCTTTCCCTTTCCAGGTTTGCGAGTTCCACGTTATAAAGGCAGTGGAGAAAGATGGAAGAACAACGTTGCCGATCCTCTTTCTTGTCAATGCCTTCCATAGACGGTAGCTGGATTTAGGTTTAATGATGTAATATTTATGGTTAATTATTGTTTGAAATGATCAATCATATTCTATTAAGCAAGGAATTATATTGTTCAATAATTTCATAATGAATTTTCATGATTCAGATGAAATATTTTGTTCATTAATCATATTTCTAACTTCTCACAAACAATCTGGCAACAGAGCAGAGCGAGAAAGAGAAAGCGCTATCCGCTTTGTTGAATGATAGACAAGGATAGGAATACAATTGCTCAACAAACACTGTCATTTTAACGTGAACCTCACTATAACAACTATTCATAGTGAGGTCCACGTTATAATGGCAGTATTTGATTGTCAATGGTGTTGCTATCCTTTTCTATCATTCGAGAACGCTGGTAGCGCTATCCTTTTCTGGCTTTGCCATATGTTAGTTTGCCATAAATATGTATTTTATTATCGACAGTGACTGTACAGATGTGAACAAAGACCTTAAAGATGCATAGACTCACATGCAGCGCTAGTGTCGTACTTGGAATTGAAATCCGCCATTGAGGGGGTAACCCATAAGATTATTACATACCAATGCCACAATGCCTTTGTGATCTATAGTATCACAAATATATTTATATAATATCTCTTGCTAAAATATCCCAATGGTAGCCTTCAATTTCAAGTAAGAGCTATCATTGGGAAGGCATAGGCATTGTGGGTCTATATCGCTTTAAGGTATTCGGATGTGAACGAACAATATTCCGTCAGTCGCCGTGTTTTATTTTGATTCTAACTAAATACTTTAGTATTTATTTATTCAATATAGTTGCTTTTCAGGAAATTATCCTACAGCAGGATAATATAATATTTAATAAAAATACTCGAGTAGACACAGGTCGTATTATTGATTCTTGAAAATTCTTTCTGAATCAGTTGAGAAACCTTATAAAAAATGATCACACTGAAAAATGTTCGACAATCATGTTTGGGCAAATTTTATTATGTTTGACAAACAATGTTTGCCCGTGGCCAGTTTGGACGCGTCACCAAACAAAATATTGTAATTGAGAAGTACAGGTTTTTTATGTTTTACAGCAAACACTGAAAATGTTTAAAAAAACAGTAATTTTTTGTTTGACAGAGAATGATTATACAAACTTTTTGAAATGTTTGTCCCTGGGCCCCTCAACAAACATGTTTGCCGAACATGTATGTCGAACATTTGTTCAGTGTGGACACGGCTTATGAAACATGAATTAAAAATCTCAGTAATGGAAAGGGATATTCCATTGATGAATGTCATACACTTGACATGGAGTTGATCATTATAGGAAAAAATCTGGTGTGGTACACTCACACAACTTTCCTTGCTCATATTTGAAACTACGATCAGACTTCTGTATATGTGTATATTATGTGTATTCTGTATATGTAATTGTTTTCAGAGTACTTTTTCTTTGTGTGAATTGTGAAATTCGATGATTCTCTTAGTCGTCAAAACAGCTGTTCTACAGATGAAATATCTCGACTATGTATTCTTCTTATGAACTGCGCTACCTACCTACCTCATGCACGAGAAGGAGGTTACTAAGTCCATTTCCCAAGGATGGGGTGGACCCCCCATTGGTTTCCCAGAAAGAAGACTCATGCCAGTTGATAAAGCTGATAAATAACTATACAGGGTATGAATTCGAAAAAAATCGGTCAAGTTATTTTTGAGAAAATCGTGAAAAACATGGTTTTTTAGTAATTATCCACCATTTTTCTCAAGAATATTAAGGAGCTCCTGCAATTTTCCCAGAAAAAAAACTCGTGTCATTTGATTGGGCTTATGAATAGTTATCCATGGTATAAATTTGAAGAAAATCGTTAGAGCCGTTTTCGAGAAAACCGTGAAAAACATGGTTTTTTAGTCATTATCCGCCATTTTTCTCAAGAATATTACGGAGCTCATGGAATTTTCCCAGAAATGAGACTCATGCCAATTGATAGTGCCTATGGATATCTATCCATGGTATGAATTTTAAGGAAATCGTTAGAGCCGTTTTCGAGAAAAACGTGAAAAGCATGGATTTTTAGTCATTATCCGCCATTTTTTCCGCCATCTTGAATTGAATTTCTTATTGTCGGATCCTCATGGTATAAGGACCTTAAGTTAGAAATTTCAAGTCAATCGATTAATTAGGAATGGAGTTATCGTGTTCACAGACATACACACATACACACACACACACACACACATACACACACAGACCAACACCCAAAAATCATGTTTTTGGACTCAGGGGACTTTGAAACGTATAGAAAACTTGAAATTGGGGTACCTTAAATTTTTTTGGAAAGCAATACTTTCCTTTCCTATGGTAATAGGGCAAGGAAAGTAAAAATTGAACTAATAATATTCAATGAAATGTAATGGGATGATTTGAGTAACAGCTATCCAATATAGATGGTTGTGCTTCAGTACAGTCTGTGACAAAATCAACTCACATGTAGAGACTCGAATACCCTGTTCTAAGCTACCATTTCTGTCTTCACTGCCATTATAACGTGGACCTCATTTAAATATCATATATAGTGAGGTCCACGTTATAATGGCAGTGTTTGATTAGCAATAGTATTGCTATCCTTGTCTATCATTCAACAAAGCGAATAGCGCTTTCTCTTTCTCGCTCTGCTCTGTTGCCAGATTGTTATTAAGAAGTTAGAAATATGATTAATAAACAATATATTTCATCTGAATTATGGAAATTCATTATGAAATTATTGAACAATATAATTTCTCGCTTAATAAAATATGATTGATTATTTTAAACGAGAATGAACAATTAATATTACTCTTCAATGTTTGATTCCATTACGAACTGCTTGTTAAATAACCACTTCCATTAAAATGATTTTTTTTGTGTAATTAATTGTTCAAAAGTCATTAATATTACATCAATAGACCTGTATCAGCTACCGTCTATAGAGGGCATAGACGAGACAAAGGATCGGCAACGTTGTTTTCCTATCTTTCTCCACTGCTATTATAACGTGGACCTCACTAGGCCTATAGTATTTGATACTCTATATGCCAACATATAGTACTTACTTAGGCCTACTTACTCCATGACACTACAGCCCATCCAGGCCCTTGGCCTCCTCAAGAATGCCTCTCCACTCCTCTCTGTCGGCATACATATAGTACATATGCCATCTATAGTCTTCAGGGCAGCATTGTTGTTGGCTAGTATAGACGTTTGTGTATGAAACTCTACGGGGTGTAAAATTCAAGCACGTGGCACATTATGACGGTGTGTGTGCGGGTCTTTTTTATCATTAATGAGTTGCAAAAAAACATGATTCTCATGGCCCTGATTTAGAATACTGGAAACATTTTTAATGGTGGAATTGTATAGTTTTTATGATGAAAAGATGGGGGAGCTGACATTGTATCAATAGATACAATTTTATAAAACTTACAAAATTCATTCATAACCTAAGAATATTTGGACAGTTTAAGACAAAATAAGGAAATTGAAGAAGTTTTGGGCAATAGCCTGTTTTTACTTTCCCGACTACTGTTTTTTTTAACTCTATCCAATGAATAAATAAATAAATAGATTGTTGTGATAATGGAAATTTGAAAAAAATCAGTTAGATTCTTCGAGGATCATTTCCATTATGTACGCTTAGCTTACTATAAGGAGGATACTTTTATCACAGACAAGTGTTTCCATATACTTCCATTTCTGTGCTTCCATATACTAAATACCAAGATGCACGCTTAACACTATTAATAATACTAGCCGTCAGGCTCGCTTCGCTCGCCATATACGTCTCGCCTGCATTTTTCATTTGAGCATTTTTATCATATGTTAGGACAATCCAGTCGGGGGTCCAGACTAAACGTCTGGCTAAACGGATATGGCGAGCGAAGCGAGCCTAACGGCTAGTAATATAATATTCCCAGGATTGAAGTAGCAGTGCCCAATCAATTTTTCCGCGATAAATGCATTTAAATCTTCAACTTGATGCCAACCTAACAAAGTCAACTCAACTTAATGCCAACCTGACAAAATTATTAATTTAGTTGCCAGTTAACAACTGTTTCGAAGATACTCTATCTAGATTATAGTTCTATAGTAACATATGATATGGAAATTTCAATTGTAATTAAGAGATAGGGAGAAGAAGAATATACATGCTAAAAGACGAACTTTAAACCCTTAAGAACAACCCTTAGAGTTGAAATATTGCCAAAAGATTTCTTAGTGCACCTCTGAAGGGCCAACTGAACATACCTACCAAATTTGAACGTTTTTGGTCCGGTAGATTTTTAGTTATGCGAGTGAGTGAGTGAGTGAGTGAGTGAGTCAGTCAGTCAGTGAGTGAGTGCCATTTCGCTTTTATATATATAGATATATCAATAATTAGAAAATAAAATAAACTTTTCACCAATCATTCAACTCATACCGTGATTGAATTTATCTGTTTCTCATCAATATAATAATGCAATAGATAGAGCCTGAGTTCTATTATCAGCTGAATAACTAGCTACATGTGAGTTGCCTAATCCTTGTTTGTAAGAAGAAGAGGAGGAAGAAGAAGAAGAAGAGGAAGAAGAAGAAGAGAAGAAGAAGAAGAAGAAGAAGAAGAAGAAGAGAAGAAGAAGAAGAAGAAGAAGAAGAAGAAGAAGAAGAAGAAGAAGAAGAAAAGAAGAAAAGAAGAAGAAGAAGAAGAAGAAGAAGAAGAAGAAGAAGAAGAAGAAGAAGAAGGAGGAGGTGAAAAAGAAGAAGAAGAAGAGGAAGAAGAAGAAGAAGAAGAAAAAGAAAAAGGAGGAGAAGAAGAAGAAGAAGAAGTAAAAGAAAAAGAAGAAGAACGAGGAGAAGAAGAAGAAGAATTAGAAGAATTTGCACAATCATTTTACAGATCAGATTCTTGGAAAGAACATAGTACTTGTTTAGCAATATCCCATTATGAATATTAAGCGAGCAATTTCTGTATTTATACATCTGGTTATTTCTATATCTGAATATTTCTATATCTGTTTATTTTTATATCCGGCTATTTTCATATCTGATTATTTATGTTTTACGGATCTCGAAAACGGCTCTAACGATTTTCACGAAATTTGGAACATAGTAAGTTTATGATATAAAGATTCGATTGCACTAGGTCTCATCCTTTAGAAAACTCGCTGAACGACATTAAAAGGATTATTCATCCTTGGAAAACAGATGATAATTTCGTCGTCTCTCGATAACAGAGAATGCGTGTGCCTGTGTGGGAGAGAGACAGAATTATTTCCAGCTGTGTAATCATAATCAATCAGCGAGAAATTTTATCTAGCTGGACAATTTAATATATCATAATTTTCAAAGTTGATCATTATTTGATAATTTCAAGTGTTATTTTGTTATTCAATTTGGTTTGTATATAATCCTTATTATAAATTTTTGTTTTCAAATGTTTGAACAGAATATTCAACCAGGATTCAAGTGTCTGGAACATAACCTACTTTCTGGACTATTTTATAGTGTATAAATCAAAATTCGGGAAAAAACAGTTTTGGGCTGCGCCTGTTAGTACTTCCCCAATCATTTTAAAGAATTGTGTTCGGTTTATCAAAAGTCAATAAATAAATGACGAGCGAAGCTTGGTGCCCCGATATTAACAAAAAACTGAAAATCATTATATAAACGAGATTTACTCTTCAAGTTCAGTTTCTTCAGTTTCGTTACTTTCATGGCATCTAGCGGCGAAGTCGTAACTATATGTGAGTAGTTCATTGATTCGCCGGTAGGTAGCGAATACATTCAGGAGATTCCACCAAGGTCTATAGAAACCTTGGTTTTATCATGGAGAGAAGATAGAATAAGAAGAAATCCAATGGTATTGGGCGTTTATATTCCAAATTTTCACTGTTAACAAAAGCCGATAGTCCTAGTAGTTGTTTTTTGTGACGCTGGTTGTCTCTCATACTGTGCCGTTCTTATTACACTCTCACCCCAACAAAACAGTGATAATGGAAAGTAGTCGACAGTAATCGGCTTGAGTTAACAAGAAATCAGCTTGAAATTTAGAAAATCGTCTACTGATACCATCTCCTTATGCTATCTTTTCTCTATGGATTAATAGACCTTGGATTCTACAGTGACTATATTATAATTGGAATAAATTATTATAGTCTCTATAGGGGATTCTACAGTGATTATGAGCCGCGGACCATAGAACATACTGTAGTTCTTACATGAGCCAGAAGCATTATTGACCGAGCGAAGTGAGGTCTAAAATTCAAGTCGACGGTTTGGCATTTCCCCTTAATGTTTGAATGTTTATATGTTGCGCATTTATGGCGAAACGCGGTAATAGATTTTCATGAAATTTGACAGGTATGTTCCTTTTTTAATTGCGCGTCGACGTATATACAAGGTCTTTGGAAATTTTGCATTTCAAGAACAATATAAAAGGAAGAAGGAGCCTCCTTCATACGCCAATATAAGAGTAAAAATCAAACTATAGAATTATTCATCATAAATCATCTGACAAGTGATTACACAGATGTGTGGAGAAGCCAGTCTATTGCTGTATTTCCATAAGGTCTATATTTTCAATCAGGTACTTGTGGATGAGAATACTGCGTGGGGTCTACTGTTCACAGAACTACTAGTTGTAGATGTAGTCATAAAATCTTGAAACTTTATTGATTCATACAATAAGTACATCATAAAAATGATAAAGAGAGAGAAAACAAGGTAACCTTGTGCTATTCCTCTCCGAAATTTAGATAAGGTTACACATAGTCCGAAATAGGTTAAGTCTTGTAGTTGTTCACTTCACAAAAATTTCAGTCCTTAATTATTTTTACAAAGTAGATTTTGGAATTAAGATGCTTCAAAACCAAAAATAGAAGAAATATTTCACATTATTATCACTAAAATAGGAAATATTCATATATTCATGAAACATTGAGATGTTCAAAGATTGTCATCTTTCTACAAAAAAAAACATATTAAAATTAGTATAACTTCTAAAAAGCATCCGACAGATAAATATTATAATCCTATACATTATCCAATCCATTGCATAGTTGCTATAACATGCTGAAATAATTTTGTTTCCGAATATGATGAAACACAGTTAACACGTCCATCAACCGTTAACCTCCGACATGAGTTTTCCAAGAAAGTTTTCCCTCACCAATGAAAAGCCTCTGACAGCTACCACATCTAATTATGTATATCAAAACGGAAAATCCCATTAAACCTCCCCTCTCAATCCCTCCCAAACCTGACTAATCCTTCACATATCAGCCGTGGAAACCTCTACACCTTGTTATAGCTTACTGAACTTGTTGTCGAGTTAATTTTACTTCTTTACTCAATTTACTCTTCCTCCTCTTCTTCCTACCCCTTGAAATATTTTCACCCTACTGCTCCTCACCACATCTTCTTCTTTTTTCTTTCTTCTTCTTCTTCTTTTTCTTCTTTTTATCTTCCCCATCATCCTCCCCATAATCCTGCTCACATCCTACTCTCCCTTCTCCCCCTCCTCCTACCACTCTTCGATTCTATCTTCATTTCCTCCCTCCTCCTTGTCCTCTTCTCTTTCTACTCCTTCATTCGATCACCAATCCAATCGAATTAGAATGAGAACATGATGTCAAAATCCGGATGTAGTTTTGATATGCAGCATGCAAGGATGTAAGCCCATGCAATTCAGTTGCAACCCTGCATAACTTACAGATAATGCATCAGTACTATTCCAGTAACAGTTCACTTTAGATTATATCAATTTTAACTCTTGAATTTTCAGCTTCAAAAACTCCTCAAATATCAAGTAAGTATTCCAATTCTTTATTCAACAAGACAAGCTTAATACAGTATACAATCTTATTAACTGTTGTTTTAGGGCTACTCTCAATTATCAAGGAATAAAATTGAAAAGGAAAAGACTTATCAAAGACTGTATTCTAGGCTAATGTAACGTATTTCAGTAAAATCATGTGCAATCTATAAATAAAAATTAATGTCTGTTTGTGTGTTTGTTGGTTTGTAAGTTAGTTTGTTTGTTCCCTATAGACTTACAAACTACTTGACAGAACGGCATGAAACTTTGGCAATATGTTGTGTGAATAAGTTGAATGAATTATGAATTAAGTATGAATGATTTATGACTAAAACTTTTAATAGGGGGGCTAATAATAATTATTAATTAATCCATTTCACAGACCTATGTTTTCGAAATGGTCGGCCGAGAGACTACCGGAGAACGGAAAGATGATCATGATTTAAGATCATGTTGTGATAATTTGATTTATCATCTGAAGTTATAAGCTGTAATAAACAGGTCATCCTGTGATAAATTGTGTAGTGGTATTAAAACGGTAGTTTGGAGTTGAAGTGTAGTTGATTGGTACCAGCTGTGATAATGGTTCCTTAGAAGACCTATACAAATAATTATCACTCCCTTATCATTGAGAAACTGGAAAATGTTGGAAAAAATGATTCACCTCATGAGGGAGAGTTGTTCATATTGCACCATTAATAACTGAAGAATGACAGAATAATCTACAGTTTTTTTGAATTTTGCTTAGCTCATATTCATCATGAAATGGAAGATGGAAGGAATATGGAATTCTGTGTGATTTATCGTAAATGGCATATCTCCTGGACCATCTATTGACAATCAACAACTACGAACATATTGAATTCATCTTTGAGACAATGATTTAACCTATCTTTTTTTAATTCAACACTTCAACACTTCACTAATAGATATTACTACCAATTGATTCAGAAGAATATGTTTTCAGAATAATAAATGCTGCATGACTAAGCACATAGGAAGTCCGTATTGAGATGTAAATGAAAATATTGATTGTCAGATAAATTTCATGATTCACCAAATAAAGTCAAGTGTGATATGAGATACATTGACTTTTTGGAGGTACGAAGTTCGCCGGACAAGCTAGTAGTAATATAATATAAAATTATATTGCTGGCCGGGTTGATCTAGTGGTAAGGAGCGAGGGTTCGAATCCCTCCGATGGCATGGACGTTTGTTCGTCTCATCAATTCACCAACGCACTTTATGTTTGGCCCGTTTTCACAACATTCGAAGCGTGTTGAAAGCTAATTTGGTTCATTTATTTATAACACTAACTAGTATACAAGCGTGAATACTTAGCATAAAATGATAATCAATACTCATTTATTATCCTCACTGCAGTAGTCGGCTGAAAAGTTGAGAATATCCTGGTCCAAGCTGTTTGGAACTGTCAACGTTTCTGAAATACGTGAATGTGAATACGTTAAAGTGAATATCACTGTATTATTATAATTCATAAACTAATGAACAAGACTACTTATTTTTTATCAGCGCAATATTCCCGGAGTTGTTGATAGAACCTTTGTAGGTTTGTTTGTTTTGTAGAACCTTTATTTAGATTAATTCGTTATTGTGAATATTTAAAATAATTTTCCTTCCTGGAACTTCCCGGTTTTCTTTCAGTTTCTTGTCAGAGTTTGCCGTAGGATTTCTTTGGTTCAGATGGCTCACTAGTTTCTCTCACAAAGTAAAAGGAATTTCATTTTCTGTGACTCTCTACTGTTTTCATAAGAATGTTATTTTTTGTTTTATGAAGTGTTTCAACTAGTGATCCGATAAAACTGAATATCTGCTCCAAAATGAACAAGAGTAGGAGAAAACCTTTTAAGGTAACGTAATTCATTCAAGATTTTTAAATAATTTCCCGTTTTTGTCAAAAGATTGTTTTCAGACGATTTCTCAATGATAAACAAGTAATGCAGAGGAAATGTTCTATAGTGAGGTCCACCTTATAATTAATTTAATTCAATTTGAAACTTTTTTTATTTAAAAATGATTTGTGTGTGATGAATTATGTGTTTTGAATTGTAAATTGAACAATTTTGAAAGGATACACAACCTAACTACATTTGGACTGTTGTATAAATTAGAATTGGAACCGTTTTGGGCTTATAAGCCTGTGGTACTTTTCTGTAAGTTGTGTAATTCTGAATAATTGAATAAATAAATGAATAATGATAGTATTTGATTAACATTGATGTGAATATTCTTGTCTATCATTCAGAGAAAGCAGATAGATCCTTCCCCACCTGTGTCACGTTGCCAGATCGTTTTTGTTTTTCAACAATGAGGATATATAAAAAACTAGCATAATATTCCATCTCGACTATTAAAATTCTTTGTTCAATAATTGATAATATATTTCCTTGGAGAATAAAAATAGAATTATTGATTACTCTAAAGAAGAATGAACATTTAATATTACATCAGATATACTGGTATCAACTATCCTCCATAGAAGGCAATGGCGAGGCAGAGAATCGGCAAAGCAGTTCCCCTATTTTTCTCCACATCCCACTATAGAAAGGAATATTTCGTGAAACTAGTGTAGAAATCCATACTATAATGAAGGAAAGAACTGGCTTATGCACGTACGGGATAGGTTTATGTTTGATAATATGTTTGACGCATCATCACTTCTGAACTACTGGACTGATTAACTTGAAATTTTGCATAAAGATACTTAATTAACCGACGATGGTTATATGCCTATTTTCAATTTTTCGAGATTTCATTACATCAAGTTTTCAGTTTGTAAAGTTCTAAACTAGACCCTTGCGTAGCACGGGTTACCTCATTATATATAATAATAATTACAGTACAAATTTGTTCTTTGCAACTAAAAAATTGAATAAGAAAGCACTTTTTGCAGTATCAAAAATGTTAGTCTGTAAACACCGCAAAATATTTAGTGAGTCATCTAAAAACTTCTTCTTCTTCTTCTTCTCCTTCTTCTTCTTCTTCTTCTTCTTCTTCTTCTTCTTCTTCTTCTTCTTCTTCTTCTTCTTCTTCTTCTTCTTCTTCTTCTTCTTCTTCTTCTTCTTCTTCGTCACGCCTATTTTACTTCTCATTAGGTACCTTGTTTGTCTCATCTCATTGCTCCTTTCTCGTACATTTATCACAATTATTGCTTCTTATCTTTCCCGAATTATTCTCTTCAGTATGATGTATCTTCGTCTGAGCATAACCACCTGCGTAGAGGTGTATGAAAACTCAAATTTTTCAAATTTCAATTCAAATTCAAATTTATTTCTCAAAAAACATACACAATTATAATAATATAATATTAACATCTAAAAAAACTACAAGAAAAATACTATTAAATATATAAAATGATCCCAAAACTGCAGTATATTTTTTATGTCCATCCATGTTTAAGGAGTAGCCTACAAGGTAAAACCTGTGCGTAGACCTAAGTTGCAGTAATATATTTATCCAATGATAATAATGTCAATATTTTGAGGATATAAATGTCTCGTTCTTCTTCTCCCTCTTCCTCTTCCTCTTCCTCTTCTTATCTTTCTTCTTCTTCTTTTCCTTCCTGTTCTCAATCAACTTCATCTTAATCATCATTATCTAGTTCTTCTTTTATATTTTTCTTTTCTCTTCCTTTTCCTCCTTCGCCTCCTCCTCCTCCTCCTCCTCCCCCCCTCCTCATCCTCCTTCTTCTTCTTCTTCTTCTTCTTCTTCTCCACCACCTTTTTCTTCTTCTTCTTTTCCCCCTTCTTCATCCTCTTCTTCTTTTTCTTGTTATTCTTCTCGGTGTTTAGTTCTCTCTTGCAGTCTCGCTCATTCTACTTCTCATTACCTTCTCACATCAGCATTGTATCTCTTCTGCTGCTTTCTCGTACATTTATCACAATTCCTTCTTTCTCTCTTCTGTATTATTCTCTTCAGTATTCTTTTTGTATTATTCTCTTCGTCTCTGTATTTTCTCTATTCTCTTCAGCATGATCCTAGCAGCTGTTAGCATAACCACCTGCGTAGAGGTGTATGAAAATGCGAATAATGTCAACCGATCACGCAAAATCACGTGACGGATGTCTGAGGTTCACACCAGCTTGCGTTAGTGGCTGATCAACCCCTTTCTGAACTTACCCCCCCTCTTCCAGACCCATGTCCCCAAATTCGAAAATTTTGAGTGAGGGGTTCTTGTTGCTTACTTATTACTACCTTCTGTTCTGTCGTATTTCTCTTTCCTTTTCTCTTTGCTTTTCTCTTTCCTCCTCTCTTCCCTTTTCGCTCTTCTTTTTCCTTCTCCTTTCCACCTCTCCTCTTTCCTATTTTCTTATCTATTTTCCCTTTTCTCCCCTCATATTGAGAAAAATAATATTTTGCTTGATAAAATATAATTGTTTATTTTAAACGAGAATGAAGAGTTAAAACTGTATCAGCTACTGTCTATAGAAGGCATTGACAAGACAGACGATCGGCAACGTTTTTATCCTATCTTTCTCCACTGTCATTATAACGTGGACCTCACTATAGTCTTCAGATTTTTTAAAATGAGTTATTAGGAAATTTTTTAACTGATTTCTATATTCTTTTTCTCTATCTTATTCCTATTTAGATAGAGATATTTTGAATATTCGTTCCAAAGAATGGACATTGATATGTCCAAAGCTCCGCCAATTTATGTAGATGTATAACAATATTAGCAATAGCTATTACCAATTGCTTTTTTCATACCATATGCAGTTCAAAAATCATTTTCTTAGTCTATATTATGTAGATTCATCTATAATTTAGCTGTATTGTAAGCTATTGTATATAAGTGTAAAAGCCATGATATATTGTAATCTACATAAATAAAGTACTCAATCAATCAATCCTCCTCAATCACACTCTCCTTCACCTCTTCCTCCTCTATATCTTTCTTCATCTACTTCTACCGTCTATTTCCGTATTCCTTTTTGCTTTTTCACCTTTTTATACTCTTCAACTCCTCATTCTCATGAACAACCTCCTCTCCATCATTGACCGAGCGAAGTGAGGTTTGAAGGTGCGTACAGATATTTCTGTTGACCTTTCTCTGCTTTCAACTCGAGCTGACATGATGCCAGTTTGTCTCAAATGGGATTAGCTTTAGATGTGAGCATTTTTGATACACCAACACCAAAAGCCATTAGCCGTTTTCACACAGATATCTCACCGACACTACATACAGACAGGATTTAGTCATTTTTCTCTCAGGGCTACTTTTGATATATGTAAAAAATAAACCTTAAAAATGAATATTTTTTTTTATTCCAATCACTTGATAATGGCATTATATAGCCGAACACATGTCGTCGTAGACATGTAGTCCTGTGAACAGTAGACCTCGCGCAGTTTTAACCACAGCCTCCCCAATGTCCATCAGAGTAAATCCTGTCTATAATGTCATGTCTTATCGTCACGACATTTGACGAAATTATTTTAAAAAAGGTACTCATATTTATATTTTTCTTTTAGACAGGTTTTACTCTGATGGACAGTGGGGAGGCTGTGGTTTGAACTGCGCGAGGTCTACTGTTCACTGAACTACTAGAAGCTAACCTCTCTCCCTTCCTCTCTATCATTTCTTCTCTTTTCAACTGTCATTCTACCACTTCCCGGTTTTCACAAGACCTTATTATACTACTCATTCCCTTAGTCCAAATTCAACCTTGTCCCTCTTCCTGCTCATGCTCCTCCTCCTCCTCCTCCTCCTCCTACTCCTCCTCCACCCCCTCCTCCTTCAACTTCCTCCACATTTCACTCACCAGAAGTCAGCTGTTTTCTACCCTTCCACCCGCAGCCCCAATGTCGTCAGCTGACTGTTATTCCTGATATTGTTATTATTGTGGGAGGGGGGTGTTCAGGAGGCTCCCTCAGAACCCTCACCAATCTCCTCCAATTCCTGCTCCTCCTCCTACTACTCCTCCTCCTTCTCCTTCTCCTCCACCTCCTCCTTCTCCTCCTCCTCCTCACTCCCTGGCAAACAAACCCTTCCTATCACTGCTCAGCGGCTAGAGTCACGTGATAAACCCGAGCGGAAACATCACTCTACCCCGTCACGTGATAAAATGGGTTATTATGTGTGATTAACAGTTCCTAACTATAACAGTGATACGTGACAGTTCCTCATCAAGACTGAAAGTGTGTAACAATTAAAAGACTATTGGATAAACTACAAACATGGTAAATATTCAATAGAATTTTATTCCATAAAGATATTTAAATATTGAATGTCATTTACATGTTCCATTCTGTGGTGTTCTAGGAATGTCTTCTTTTGATTCATACAATTAATTAATTATCCATTCATTGTTGGTTATGTTCTCACTTGCTACTACAATAAAACATTTATTTATTCCATTTCATTATCTATTTATTTTATAGATTTAATTCATTTTTGAATTTGAAATCTGTGATTTTTTATTTATTAGAGTTTCAAATTCATTTATTTATAACATAGTCCAGTCAACGAAAGATTAAAGGGGGAAAAGTTTGGAACACAATTTTCAACTCCACAGCTCTTTTAAGGATAGTTAGAGGATTAACATATCAAAAGTCCTCACCCCTACACCCTAAGCTTGGGTTGAGGGTTGAGTGTAAGAGAGGGCCGGCTGCGCCCTAACTCCGCCCTCCTAGGTAAAAATAAAGGCAGCAATTCTATTCTATTCTATTCTATTCTATGCTAAAGGTATACTAGAATTATACATGAAATAAAAGATAATTTGATGCTCTACAATCTCGTGATAAGCACATTCTTGTTCTATCAATTGTTGAAAATTTATGAGACTTGAAAGAGCGAAAAATGGAAGAAAATCTGGTTTTTCAAAAATGCATCACTTTAGAACATAAATATCTCGAAAAGTATAGGATTTATCTGAAATCTCTATCAGACAAATCGTGTAGGAAATTTATTAAGCTTCATTTTTATGTAGTTGATTATGTCAAAATAACCTATTGTTTCCAAGATATAAGGATGTAAGTAATAAGTGGAAAACGCAACTTTCAAACCACCCTCATCCCTTCAGCACATGATGTAAGGGTTGGGATTTTTGATATGCTCACCTCCAAACTAGTCTCAACAAAGCTGCAATGTCGAAAATTGTGCTCCAAACATTCCCTTCAAATTTAATTGTCAACTGATCTATTGTTGCTGAACAGAAAATTTCAATCTCTACACTAAAATTGCTGCAACAGTCGTAGGGAAATGCGTAAAATAGTGAGAATATACATTAAATTGAAGATAATACGATGCTCTATCAGCTCATAATCAGCACGGATTTTTTTCATCAGTGGTTCAAAAGTTATAAGGCCAAAAAGATGAAAAACTTGAAGGCAGAAGTGTTTTTTTTTTTCAAAAAATGTCTCACCTTCAAGGGCGGATATCTCAGAAACTATGAGAGATATGGAAAAAATGTGAGAGACAAAACTTGTCGGTAATTTTGTAAGCTTCAATTTTGCAGGATATATTAATGTTCATAAGATGCATAGTTTCCGAGATATATGCGAACAATTAAAAAATGGTACTTTCAAACCACCCCCACCCCTTTATCACAGGGTGTAGGGCTGAGGACTTCAGATATGTTAATCTCTAATTATCCTTGAAAAAGCTGTGGAGTTGAAAATTGTGTTCCAAACTTTTCCCTCTATACCTTTATTTGAGCATTCGTTGCCTGGACTAACATGGAAATGAAATAGATAATTATGAAAACTTGTATGAATTTTAAAGTAGGCTACGCATCTTAATTGGTTGAGTATAAATCGTTCAACAAGACATGACAAAATTGGAGTATAACTAAAAAATGTGGCAGTAACATAACCTAGATTGGACTGTTGTATAAACTAGAATTGAAACAGTTTTGGGCTTTAGCCTGTGGTCCTTCTCTAGAAGTTGTATGATTCTAAATAAATGTATAAAATAAATTTTGGTTCTGAAGTGAAGGATAAATTAGGGTAAGACTATTTTTAATAGAATGTTTTAATCGGTTGGTGGTTCTGATAATTTCGAGTCTTTTCATTCGGTATATTTATTCATTAATATTATATATTCATTCAATCATAAATCGTATAATAGGAATTTTTATATTTGGCTCAGAAATGTTTGCAGTGCTTTCTTCGAATTTATATCGTTCATCCATAGAAAGATAGCACTATCTGCTTTGTCGAATGATAGACAATGATAGCAACAATAATGCTAATCAAATACTGCCATTATAACGTGGACCTCACTATATAGATTCTGCAATTCCACTGTTGTCAGTCTACTAGAGATTGATGATGGTATAACAATCGAAACAAGTATCTCAATTTTTTCATAGATTAGTGGTTTTAGCACTATCAAGTCGATTTCATAACCATCGAATTAACTCATCACATTGCCGTCCGATTAGTTAATTTGCTGTCATGAGTTTAGCTCCGTGAGGTGACGTCATCTAATCGAGGTTAACTTTCATAGACGTACTTGCAACCGGAAGAATAACTCCAATTATTATCAACTAGCAGCAAACCAGTGCTCCGCAAGGGTCTATTTTAGAACTTGACAAACTGAAAACTCGACGTAATGAAATCTTGAAAAATTGAAAATAGACCTATAAACCCTCCTCGGTTAATTAAGTATCTTTATGGAAAATTCCAAGTTTATCAGTCCAGTAGATCAGACGTCAAACATAATTTTCCCATCCCGTACGTGTATAAGCCAGTCCTTTCCTTCATTAAGCTGTGTACACATATTCGCGCTTCCAACCCTCGTACCGCCCTCGTACCGCCCTCGTACCACCATCGAACCACAGTCGCTCCGCCCACGCACCCATCATGAACGTTACGGAAGATGTTAGATCTTCTCGCGTTCCCCGGTCGAACCACTCTTGCTCGCCGGTCGATCATCAATCGCTCTGCTGGAGTGACGTTCGGTTGCGGAGCAGAGCGAAAGTCTGTACGCACCTTTATAGTTTATAGGATAATGAAACAATATAAAAAATCTTAAAGCACCCTTTATTTAAAAAAAAAAACTTCAAAATGGTTTAACAACTAGTTTCGGTGATCACACCATCGCCAGGTTATAAAATATTACTTTCACCGAGACTAATTGTTCAACTATTTACATTTTTTTAAAATAAAGGGTGCTTCAAGATTTCTTATATTGTTTTATTAATTTAAAAAGTAGCCCATGTGAATTAAGTGTTTTTATAGGATAATTATCAACCACTAATCTAATTCGATCATTTCTGAATAGTTGATTAATTTATTACTGGTTTGTGCCTGTTGGTCCTTTCCCAATCATTTTGAAGAATAATTGTGTTTCATATATCATTGAACAAATAGATGAACTGTATTTGTACTGTAACATGTTTTCAAATTTATATAAACGGTCAATTAGTTTTCCAAAAACTAAATCACTCACTAAATCACTTCTAAATCACTTCTTCATCCATTATTGATTCATACAATAAGATCATCATCAAAATGATAGGGAGAGAAAAAATGAGTTAATCTTGTGCTATTCCTCTCCCAGATTCAGATAAGGTTACTAGATAATAATTTATTGTGATCATAATTATAGTCACTGTAGAATCCAAGGTCTATAAATCCATAGAGAAACAATAGCGTGAGTAGATATCCCATGGTATCGGGCGTTTATGTCGCAACTTTTACTGTTATCTCAAGCCGATTACTGTTGATTACTGTCGATTTTTACTGTTTTGACCGGGTAAGAGTGTATGAACGGCACAATATGAGAGACTACCAGCGTCATAAAGCTTCACAGAAAAGAACCACGTGGACTATCAGCTTGAGATAACAGTAAAAGTTGCGACATAAACGCCCTGTACCATGGGATATCTATCAAACTTATGCTATTGTTTCTCTATGGTTACACATAGTCCGAGATAGGTTAAGTCTTGTAGTTGTTCACTTCACAAGATTTACAGTAATTAATTATTTTCACAAAGTAGATTTTGAAATTTAGATGCTTCAAAACCAAACATGGAAGAAATATTTCTTCTTCTTATTCTTCTTCTTCTTCTTCTTCTTCTTCTTCTTCTCAAACCAAAACCAAACCACGATTTAGTCATGATCTACATTCTTGTTTTCATCGATTTCATTCCAGTTCTCTCTTTGGAAAAATAATTGGAAGAAAGATGGATGATGACAATTTGTCAATTGGTGATTTGAAAGGCGGTTTCTTGTGATTGGTGAACGAATCAAACAGTATCAATCGATAGACGACATTCTGTTCTTATTATGGAAGGTCATAAGTCCCTTCGCAATCTGGTTGTGTCATAAATAAGGGTTGCTTCTTGTCTAAACAACCCTGCTGACTCAGTCTATTGGGGTAACTTGATCGGTCATCATTGTAAATTGTGATCGGTTTGAAAAATAATTATGTAGATAAAAAGTTAAAGTGAAATTTTTTTCTATGTTTGGTTTTGAAGCATCTAAATTGAAAATTCACGCTGTGAAAATAATTAAGGACTGGAAATTTTGTGAAGTGAACAACTACAAGACTTAACCTATCTTGGACTATGTGCAACCTTATCTAAATTTGCGAGAGGAATAGCACAAGGTTACCTTATTTTTTCTCTTCCTATCATTTCATGACATACTGATTGTATCAATCAATCAATCAAGAAAGTTAAAAACGTTATCGAGTTGGAAAATTTAAGAGTTGATTAAGTCACCAGTTGAAAAATTTATCAGTTGAAAAAGTAGAGTATTTCATATTTTTTGAAAGTGTATTGTTTGTGTCTGAATCAGTTAAATCCACAGTTATTTAATCCATCATCTAGCTTAATAAATTCGTAACTGAGTGAGTATGGGTGATCATTTATTGAAATAATCAATAGTAATCTATTGATATTGGCCTCCAGTTTCTCATATTCTCATCTATTTTTCTTCTGTTCAGATTAATGATTATTCCATTATTTCCCTCTATTCTCTACAATTTAACATTCTCGCTCCTACTCAGATTTCGAATTCTAATTTTAATAGTTTCCTCCTACTTTCACAACTTGAAGGTCAGTTCGACATTTTCCTTCTTCTTTATCTTCATCTTCATCTTCATCTTTATCTTCTTCTTCTTTTTCTTCTCCTTCTCCCTCTTCTTCTCCTTCTTCTTCTTCTTCTTCTTCTTGTTCTTCTTCTTCTTCTTCTTCTTCTTCTTCTTCTTCTTCTTCTTCTTCTTCTTCTTCTTCTTCTTCTTCTTCTTCTCCAACTTCTTTTTCTCCATCTTCCTCATTCTTCTCCATCATCCTCTTTCTCCCACACCTCTCTCCCATTTTCCATTTTTCTCCTTGCTATTTCCTTCTCCTTTCAGCTTCCAATATCCATTGAATTTCCATTCATCGATTACTTACTGCTACATTATGTGAAGTGTCTCAGAGCTTGATACTGTATCTATAGTAACATAAATAATACATGAATATTGTATACTTGGTTTGTATATTATCTATGTAGTCTACAGTAGTCATCTGAAGGCAGTGGAATAATAGATGACAAAGTTTATGATTCGACCTGATTGTCATGGGAGCGTTCAAAGTTTTACTGCCCTTCATTTTCTTCTTCTTCTTCTTCTTCTTCTTCTTCTTCTTCTTCTTCTTCTTCTTCTTCTTCTTCTTCTTCTTCTTGTTCTTCTTCTTCTTCTTCTTCTTCTTCTTCTTCTTCTTCTTCTTCTTCTTCTCCTTCTTCTTCTTCTTCTTCTTCTTCTTCTTCTTCTTCTTCTTCCTCCTTATTCCTTCTTATTCCTTCTTCCTTCTTCCCCCTTCTCCTTCTCCTCTCGTCTTCTTATTTTTCTTCTTCTCCTTCTTCTACTTCTTCTTCTTCTTCTTCTTCTCCATTCCCCCAAATTCACCAGCAAATCTCATGCAATATTGTCAATAATATGGAAACTGTCCGCATTGTATACAAACACCCAAACAATAATAAAGAATGAAACTTATTTCGCAAGTGACGTCACCTACCTCTACTTGGTCACACTACCTACTTTATAGAATTCCTGTTACAAAACTTCTCTGGGAGTTGTTACAAAAAGGATATATGAGAAAAAGCCACATGAAATGTTAGAATGGCAATGGAGAAAGATAGCAGAACAAGTTGCCGATCCTCTGTTGTTGTCAACGCCTATTACAGACGGTAGCTGATACTGGTTTATTGACGCCAAATTGACTGTTCATTCTTGTTTGGAATAATCAATTATATTTCATTAAGCAAGAAATTATATTTTTCAATAATTTCATAATTAGTTTCAATGATTGAGATGCAATATTGTGTTATCTAATTATTAATTCTACATTGTTAAAAGACGATCTGGCAACAGAGCAAAGCGAGAAAGAGATGTGATAAATATTTCATCTATCTCTTTTTCTCTATTACATCTATCTTTATCTCGTTTTCAATTGACAAAATATTTAATCTTGATTATGATAATTCATTATGAAATCACTGGAAAATATAATTCTTGCTTAATTGACCGAACGAAGTGAGGTCTAAGATTCAAGTCGACGGTTTGGCATTTCCCTTGATATTTAAATGTTCATATATTTATTTGTTGCGCATTTACGGCTGAACGCGGAAATAGGTTTTCATTGAATTTGATAGGTATGTTCCTTTTTAAATGGCGCATCGACGTATATACGACGGAAATTTTGCATTTCAAGGATAATATAAAAGGAAAAAGGAGCCTCCTTCATACGCCAATATTAGAGTAAAAATCAGACTATAGAATTATTCATCATAAATCAGCTGACAAGTGATTACACAGATGTGTGGAGAAGCCAGTCTATCACTGTATTTGTATAAGGTCTATAGTTTCAATCAAAGACATTAAAGAGGTATGCATCTTTAAGCTGGGTTTACACAAAATGGTTATAACTTAATCCTTATAGATTCTATTAGATTGAACGGAAGTTGACAAACTCATATGTTCATCATGTGTATGATAAGTTATGTTCAATCTAATATAATCTAAAAGGATTGAGTTATTAACATTTTTTGATAAATTTGGCCCAATCGCAGCTTTAAGGTCTTTGGTTTCAATATTTTGTTTTGCAGTCATAGTATTATTATGCGTGCCCATCAGTATCAATATTCTCACATTCGAAAAAACTAATTTAATAGGTGAATAAAAATAAACAAATGAACTAAACAATGCTGGAGAAATTATAATATTTTTGATTGTAAAAAATTAATTCTCATCAGATAGGAAGATCATCACGGAACTGGATGAATTATATCATATGGAATACAAATTCAAACGTGAACTGAGTTTGTTAACATTAAAAACAGTTGACATCTGGTACTTGTGGATGAGAATACTGCGTGAGGTATACTGTTCACAGAACTACTAGTAAAATATAACTGATTTTTTTTTGAACTGGCATGAACAGTTAATATTACATCAATAAACCTGCATCAGCCACCGTCTATAGAAGGCATTGACAAGACAGAGGATCGGCAACGTTGATCTCATATCTTCCTCCACTGCCATTATAACGAGAACCTCACCATAGAGTAAGAGAAAATGAAGATTTTAAGTAGGTTCCGAACCACCAGGAAGTTATCAATCCATTTAAAAATGAGATATGAACTATGGAATGAAAAAGACTAAGAAATTGTCAAAAAACCACAGATTTATTGATACTTAGAAAGACCGGTTTCGGTTATTACACCATTGTCAATCTCTGATAAACTGGTTTATCTGGGGTTTTTTGACAATTTCTTAGTCTTTTTCATTCAATATTAATAATTACCACAATATAAACTTCTCAACTACACAAAAAGTGAAAATATGAACTAGGACAGGAAACGAACCTCTGACAAGAGAAAGACTTGGCACCAAACAAGTACCGTGCTCAAAAAAGTTGCCAAACTTTTCCAATTATGGCTCTCCTACTAAATGATTCTGACAGACTGATTCTAACAGACTATTTCCTGCTTTGTTGGGCCACTATGACTGTCAAAAACTGTTTCAGTTTTTGATAAGTTTAGGGACGGAATCGGTAGAACTGACACAGCTCCTGGAAATCGTTTTCAAATTCCAAGTTTCGTAGGGTTGAAATGATTATAATATTGCCGTGTCATGATCATTTCAGTAACAATCATGGTCGTAATCAACAAATTCCGGTGGAATTTATTGTTGGTTAACACTCTTATGCCATGTTTCTCAGTCGTTCAATAAACAACGCTATAGCTATTGATTCAATAAATTTTGATGGTTTCTTATACATGTAGAATCCATTGCTATGGAACGATTCATCTGTTCAATGAGTCTGGCAACATGTCATGATCCCAAACCGGCAACTTTCGTAAACAAACTTGGTGCCGGTTGCACAAAAGCCGGTTAAATTATAATCGTGGTTAATTTCACGAGAATCAATCAGAGAAGGCTATTCTGAAAAGACGGCTTCTGCAATTGGTTCTCATGGAATTGATCACGGTTAACATTTAACAACAGCAACAGAAAATCGTTAATCTCTACAATAATGAAGAAAAGAACTGGATATACACGTACGGGATAGGAAATCCACAATGAGGCATCATCACGTCTGAACTACTGGACTGATTAACTTGAAATTTTGCATACAGATTCTTAAATAACCAAGGATGGTTATAGGCCTATTTTCAATTCTTCAAGTTTACATTCCGTCAAGTTTTAAGATAGACCCATGCGGAGCAAAGGTTACCTGCTAGTCTATAATAATAATAAAGGAAAGAACTGGCTTATTCAAGTACGGGAAAGAAGAAATATGTTTGACCGTAAGGTTTTTAGCCCGCTTCCTATCGTGTCGTTATCTGTTATGTCGTGCCTGTTATCTATACTATAATAAAGGAAGATCTGGCTTATTCACGCACGTAATAGGAAAATTATGATTGACGCATCACCACGTCTGAACTACAGAACTGGACTGATTAACTTGAAATTTTGCATATAGATTCTTAATTAACCGAGGATGGTTATAGGCCTATTTTCAATTCTACAAGTTTTCATTACGTCAAGTTTTAAAATAGACTCTTACGTAGCTCTGGTTACCTGCTATTCATTAATGATTACAAATACACATTTTAATTGCATTGAAGAAAAATGTCATTGCTTTAATCCTCTTCCTATATACATTGGCATACAGATGGGGTTGGAAATCGGAAAAAAAATATTCATGCAACTGTCCCCAGTGAATGAAATACTTTAGATTCATTGATAGTTATAGTAAGAAATCATTTCTCCAGAAATGGAAATACTCCAGATTTATTTATAGTTATAGTATGAAATCATTTTTCTGGAAAGATTCCATTTTTTCCCTCAACGACTACTGATATCCATTCTGTGATGATGTATTAGGAAAGAATCCCAGCATTTTTCTTGCTATTTGGGAAAAACGCTTGAAGGCTCAATAAAGGGCTTAAGGGCCTAACAGAATAGGGCCTAGATACCTTGTTAGGGCAGTAGGACATAGGCAAATAGGCACACAACACGCAACGTATCAGGGTATCAACGTTTCCAGGTTCATCACCTCTTACTGAGCGTGACATATGCAATAACCTATGTCCACACGGCTTGCCTCTTGCCTCATGGGGCATGCCTCATCTCTCACATAAGTGTTTCAAGCACAGTTGCATGCCTCATGAAGTAGAAAGTCGAAAGTGGCAAGGAAGAGGCCCAAGATTTACCACCATTCTTATTCGGAACTGATGTTTTGTTTTTGGTGATTGAGAAATACTGAGAAGTTTTACAGGAAGTTTTTCTTGTTTTTCTTTTAAGAGAATTTTGGTGAAATTTTTCAGTTCGGAAATGTTTGTGGAACAGTACACAGCTCAGATGGAGTAGTTATAGTATATTTTCGAGTAGGTAGTGGATTTTTGAAACGAGAAAAATGTCAAAATCTTCGAATTCGTTGAATGGTTTGTTTTACTTCAAATTCTAAGGCCCGGATGCACAAAAGCCGGTTGAATTTTAACCGTGATTAATTTTACGAGAACCAATCAGAGAAGACCTTCTAGGAAAGACGGTTTCTCTAATTGGTTCTAGAAGACCTTCTAGGAAAGACGGTTTCTCTAATTGGTTCTAGAAGACCTTCTAGGAAAGACGGTTTCTCCAATTGGTTCTAATCACGGTTAAAATTTTACCAGCTTTTGTGCAACCGGCACTAAGGGTATTGCATGGGAATATCTTTCTCTATTATCTTTTGGAGGAGACATACGATGTTTTTCTCTTATTTCTTGATATTGAATCAATTTCTGGATACTTGTATCTTTTAAAGAATTATCTCTCATAATAGAACTAATTTTCTCACTCAATGTTGTTACGAATTTTTCCCAAATATTCAGTGATGAAATCGCTTTCTGTTTTTCGATTCTGGCAAGATAATTTCTTTGTTGTAATTTAGACACTTTGTTATATTTGTAATTAATATTAACAATATTAATTTACAATAATTAAGAATATTCACAAATTTAATACAGAGTCTAAACTACAACAAAGTTATTACATGGTGTTTCGTCATGGAAAGCAACATCAAGATTATTTCATTGCAAAACTTGAACTAATGGACATTCCTCTAATACTTTTTAAACAGGTTCAGAGTTCTTGATTCAATGATGACAAAGTGTTTCCATTATTATTTGTTTTCATTATTTTTCATCATATGAATCCTTGTAACTGAGGTGGTTGATGAATTTTATCATAAATAATTTATTTATAATTGTGATACCGGTACCACTGTACTTGGAAAAACT
Organism: Nilaparvata lugens; assembly: GCF_014356525.2. NCBI lineage: Eukaryota > Metazoa > Arthropoda > Insecta > Hemiptera > Delphacidae > Nilaparvata > Nilaparvata lugens. The sequence continues at coordinate 8,772,830 of NC_052508.1, forward strand.
CCGGATATATAGTAGTTAAACAGAAACTCCGGAATATAGTTAGTCTTTTTAAAATATCCAACAAACATACACAGACAATAAGTCATCACCACATGTAATACATTTTGTTATAGAATCAGTTTTCTGTTGGACTCAATCAAGCAGGTACAGAAATACACTTACAATAATTATTGTTCATTACCAAAAGAAAAAATTAATGTCTCATAGGGTGTTTAAATCTGGATAATCAAAGTATCGTCGTGTACCTTCGTCAAAGTACCTTCAATTCGGATCTTAATCTTCCTAAATTTGAAATTTATTGTTTCAAGTGTTTGTGTTTTGTTTCAATGTGGAAATTAGTGAAGAATTGGAAAGTCGCACATATCCTTTGGACAATTTATTTCATGAAATTGGGATGAAAAAAAGTTTTGTACTGTAGTCCGACTCTTTGTCCTTAAGTTGATTGTAAATAATGGATAAATAAATAAATCCTAAAAAAATGTTGTTGTAGGAATGTTAAATTAACAAAATACAATTTGTTATCGTATCACTTCACTTCCAAGCTCAATCAAGTAGTCAATTTACGAGTACGGACTTTATTTTTACTTTCCTTGCCCTATTACCATAGGTAAGGAAAGTATTGATTTTCGAAAAAAATTAAGGTACCCCAATTTCTAAATTTCTGTACGTTTCAAGGTCCCCTGAGTCCAAAAAAGTGGTTTTTGGGTATTGGTCTGTATGTGTGTGTCTGTGTGTGTATGAGTGTATGTGCATCTGTGTACACGATATCTCATCAGCCAATTAACGGAACGACTTTAAATCTGGAACTTAAGGTTCTTACACTATAAGGATCCGACACGAACAATTTCAATCAAATGCAATTCAAGATGGCGGCTGAAATGGCGAAAATGTTGTCAAAAACAGGGTTTTTCTTGATTTTTTCGAAAATGGCTTCAACGATTTTTGATCAAATTTATACCTAAAATAGTTATCAATAAGCTCTATCAACTGCCACAAGTCCCATATCTGTAAAAATTTCAGGAGCTCCGCTCCATCTATGCAAAGTTTGATTTTTCCCAATTATCAGGCTTTAGATACAATTTGAACAAAAAATTCCAAGTGGAATGATTGAGCATGAAAATCTCTACAATTAATGTTAAGTAACATTTCCACCTAAAATTTAAAATGAGATCGAAATCCGTGAAAATGTTATTATTTCAATTGCAAACTGTTGGCAACTGTTGATTCTATTAAATCATTCACTATGAAGAGATAGCAAACTTCGTGTGTCTCCAACGTTATTGTCCTATCACCAGCTGGCTTGGATCTTTGAATAGTAGACTTGAGATGCGCGGGAACACTAGCATCAGGTGATACATTTTCATAACGGCAAGGAAAGTTGTGTGAGTGCGCCACACCAGATTTTTCAATTATGTTAAATCCTCATTCACTTTGAAATACAACGTTCAAAAATCGATGTGGGCTTTACACACCACGTACGTTCGACTAAATTTGTACTCATCATCGACAGTAATGTGTGTGTTTATCCAAGAATTGAAAATAGGCCTATAACCATCCTCGGTTAGTTAAGAATCTATAATCATGCAGAATTTCAAGTTCATCAGTTCAGTAGTTCAGACGTGATGTGTATTAGCAATATTATGCGCTTTCTTACTCTTTTATAATCACTGTGAAATCATAAAACAAATTATTATTCTACTCGCGGGTCAGAGTGACTATGTTATCAGACAATGACGATCGACCAATGAGGTTGCTGCTTGGGAGGAAGTGAACTGCAACAAAATGGCGGCTTGCATGTGATTGGTCGAAGCTTCTCGACCAATAAACTGGTGTTTTGTGAATGAGAATTTTTTGAATAACGTCATGAAGGTTCACAAACCAGCTTTGAAATGTCTTTCTGCTTTGGTGGGCAGGAAAATAATTCCACTAACTATTATGGCAATGTTTGAACAATGTAAGAGAATCATTGGATACTCTAGTAAGAAAAATTGTATTTTATTTTAGAATGGTATAATAAGCGCTATCCCCTTTGTTGAATGATAGAAAAGGATAGCAATACCATTGTTATTCTAACAATGCCATTATAATTTGGACCTCACTAACTCCTTCGAGTGCCTCAATGCATTTTATTAGTCAACAAGGTATCGATACTATAAGGAGGTCCACGTTATAATGGCAGTGGAGATCAACGTTGCCGTTGCTTCTGTCTTGTCAATGCCTTCTATAGACGGTAGCTGATACAGGTTTATTGATGTAATATTTACTGTTCATTCTCGTTTAAAATAACCAATTATATTTTATCAAGTAAGAAATTATATTTCTGAATAATTTCAAATTTTATTTCCATAATTAAGATGAAATATTTTGTTGATTAATTATTAATTATTAATTCTACATTGCTAGAAGACGATCTGGCAACAGAGCAAAGCGAGGAAGATAGCGCCATCCGATTTTTTGAATGTTAGACAAGGATAGCAATATCATTGCTAATCAAACACTGCCATTATAACGTGGACCTCACTATAGTATAATAGTATGAGAAATATAATAGTTTAATAGAAGTTAGTGATGAATGAATGATTGGTGATTGATTGATTGATTGATTGATTGATTGATTGATTGATTGATTGATTGATTGATTGATTGATTGATTGATTGTTTTAGATTGAGAGACGAGCTCCATTTTCGAAGGTGGCCATTAGAAGGCTGGAGTTCATGAATAAAGTGGACTCACCTTCAGCCACAGGTTGGGACTCCGTTCTCCCATTGGCTATGGTAAGTGGATCCACATTTCCAACTAAAAGATTATCTGAATACTATAGTATATTCTTATCTTTATCCTATTAAAGTGCTGTTGTAATGAGCGGCTCAATTTGTTTGTTTGTTTTCAATAGCTTCCTATCCTATACTATTAAACGAGCAACTTTTTTTATATGTTTAGATGTTTGGATGCTTAGATGTTTATTTATGTTTGTATTTCCCTGGATCTAGAAAACGGCTCTAACGATTTTCACGAAATTTAGAACAAAATAGATTTATGATATGAAGATTCGATTGCACTGAGTCTCAACCCTTGGATAACTCGCTGAAGGACATTGAAAGGATAATTATTATACATCCTTGGAAAAACAGCTGGAAATTTTGTCGTCTGTCGATACCGTGATGGAAGAGAGTGAACAAGTGCATGTGTGTTAGATCATCCAGCTGATCTCACGAGAAAAAAAATCCAGCAATAGAAACTTATTTTCGTTTATTTCTCCTTGTTTAGAAAACACGTTCACTTCAGAAAGTCCAAAATAGTAACCAGATGCTGTTAGTGATACATAGTATATTAACAAATATTGTAGCAAACATAGTATATAATTCTAAATCGAATTCATAGTATATCTATTTGTAATTGATGATGTGTTTTTTTTTTGAAGTGTGAATAAATTGTAAATTGAATGAGTGATAGTAGCTTAACCTTGATTTTGAGTATAAATTTGAAAAGGGACAGTTTTGGGCATAAGCCTGTTGTGCCTCCTCATATTACTGTAAAAATAATTATTGTACAACTGAAAAAATGAATAAATAAATATAAACTATAAATTCAATCTTTCGTTACAAACTTTCTATGGTTTTACACTCCAGAGCAAAGCTCGGTACCCCGATATTAGACTCTTATCAGAGTATAGGAATTGTCAAAATTGATAACACATACGGCAACACAAAAATGGAGAAGAAAATCGCACAAAGGAACCCTCTGTACACACCAACTCTGCCCTGGTATAGAACACTCCAACCATCAATAAGGTCTTTAACTCCTTCTCAAAAATATGGACATCATCACAATTATTTTTTCCTACAGTTACCTTGAAAAGTGGCCATTCCTGCACTGGTTACAGAACGCAAAGAATCACTTATCCGCTCTAGTGCGGGAAAAAATTTTTCTGCACTCCAGATTTGCAACATGGCAACACAAAATAGTTGGTGGGTTATATGGAGGATTAGTGCACGAAAACAGAAATTAAGCTGGTAACAATGACTGTGGTTAGATTTAGATGAGAATCATTTCAATGGCTACCCTACATTTATGATAAAATCCCAATCTAGAAATCCAAAACAAGAATAATGTTCATCTAAATCATAATTAAATAATAACTTCTCATCATTTAATAATAAATAATGTTTATTTTCTATTGACAGTAATAATTATTTCAACTCCAAGCAATGAGAAATGTAGCAAACACACATTTTGAAATTCGAATTTTCAGGTTAAATAATTACCATTCGAAATCCATGTCAATAAAATAACATTAGAATATACTACAATAAAATATTTTCTGTTGTCTATGTTATTTTATAAATATTTTTTAGTTTACTTATAGTATTTTTCGGTAATTCTAGTTAATCATATTTCTGAATATCTGAATACTGTTTTTAGCTGGATGAAAGAGCGAAGTTAGGTACGATTCTTCCCGCTAGGTCGCGCGCTTGTCGGTTCAGCCATTTTGCAGTCATTCAAACCAGCTTTTGGCATGATTTTGAATGCGAATTTTTTGTTTTATCTGTATTTTTTCTGATTCTTGAATGAATAAAAATGAGAACTTTGGCTAAGAATTTTCAACTTCAATTGGATTATTAATTTTTAATTGAATTAAGGTTGTTATTAATAACAGCATCACACACACAAACATTTGATGGATTTCAGCCATCATTTTATCCATAATTACCCACTTTTCATATTCAATGGTAACTGTAGGAAAAATTTAATGTGAAATACGTGCGCAAAGTTCCTCTGCTGCACTCAAGAAGCCATTCCGCCCTCGCCTACGGCTCAGGCATAAACGTTTCTTTCGGTGCAGCAAACTGTCACTTTGCGCACTAGTTGCACAAATATTTATAATATCATCAGAGAGCTTTCTAATGAATTCAAGGCCCATGAAGGTTGGATTTTTTCAAAAAGAGCTGTTCTGTGATACAGCGAAACATAGTCCCCTCTATTTCTTGAATTGTATCTATGTGTATAAAGCATTCGTAGACGAAGTCTTCCTTTTAACAAAAATCAAAGGATCTAGCCTTCATCTCATAGAATCTCATGTTGTTTCTGTGCAGACTGTTCTATAATATAAGAGGTAACTATTTTTGTTCTAGCAAATACAAAATAGTACAGCAACTGTATACTATGTACAGACACACAATTTCAAAGATATAATTTCAAATAGTGAAGCCACCTATAAATTCACCAACCAAGCTGTAAAACTATCATTGTTAACTGTGAGATAATTTTGAAATTCCAATGCAGTTCACAAATGTTTCTAAATAGTGGCTTCACCCTGGCCCAGTTCCTCCACCACTGCTGAAACTGCCGGAATATAAATAAAATTATTGCAAGGTATCATGCAATGTTATAGAAGCCCTCAGTTCTCTCTGCCGATCATTTATCTTGTTCGGGGTTATTTGAGACGTCTGCTCTATGATGAGATTCACTTTAAACCGTCAGGATTAGTTGAATGAGAAGTTTTAGTGCTACTTATGAGCAATTCTGTCAGATTTGGAACCTTTTAATTTGAGGCGAGATTCACATGAATCTGTCAGAATTAGTTCGATGAGAAGTTTTAGTGATATATATGAATAATTCCGACTGATTTTGAGCCTTTCCTTTGTAGTGATATTCACTTTAACCTGTCACCTTTAATTAAATGCATAGCTCTGGTGTTATTCGGAAGAAATACTGTCAGTTTGAGGTGAGACTTAGCTGAAACTTTGTTGCTCTAGTTTCAAACTATAGTGAGGTCCACGTTATAATGGCAGTGGAGAAAGATAGGGGACCAACGTTGCAGATCCTTTGTCTTGTCAATGCCTTCTATAGACGGTAGCTGATGCAGGTTTATTGAAGTGAAATCAACTGTTCATTCTCGTTTAAAATAATCAATTATATTCTATCAAGCAAGAAAATGTATTTTTAAATTATTTCATAATTGAGATTTTGTTAATTAATTGTTATCTGGCAACAGAGCAAAGCGAGAAAAGGATAGCGCTATCCGCTTTGTTGAATGATAGATAAGGATAGCAATACCATCGCTTTTACTTGTTTTTTTCTCTCGAATTCTCTCTCTGTCCTATTCTTTTTTACCCCATATTCACTCTCTTTCTCTTCTGTGTTTCCTATCTTTCGAAGCCACCTCTTCCTCTCCACTATTCGACTGTGTCTCCCATCCACTGTCTCCACCTTCACACCAGCTGAACTCTGCTTTCAACAAATATTATTCCATCGTTATCATCAATCAAAGTATTGATACCTTGTTCATAAATGAAAATGACTCCTATTCGTGGAGAAAGTCCAGTAACATACTGTACTTTCTGTGAGTAGTACCTTGTTCACTTGTAACTTGTCATTTTATACTTTTGTGAATATTTTGTATGAACTTCGAGTTTGATAAAATTCATTGAAGCACTCGAAGAAACTTGAAATTTCTTGTTCAAATTCCACATACCTCTTAACCCTTTCTAATACTCTACTCTCCATAATTATTTTCACACTGTTTACGTATTTCCTCTTCACCCTACTCTTCATTCACATCGTCTTCTCGCTTCATCATTGTTTTCATTGTCTCTCACTTTATCCTTATCCTGTCTACCTCTTACAATCTCCATCCTTTATCCTATCCTGTATCATATATCTCCTCTTCTTAACGTTTGTTTTTTCCTATAGGGCTGGTGCTCATGTCAGTTGGAATAATACAGTAGTTTAAAAATTGTACAATTAATAAACTGATGGAATAGTATCTTACGTCACATGGACGGGAAGGGGCCTTTTATAGGCGAGAATGATGTTTCTAGTCGAGGCGTAAGTCAAGGCTAGAATTTCATTTGAGCACTGCAAAAGACATTCACGTCCAAGTAACATACACTGTTTTTTGTCATAATGATCTAAAGAAGAACAATAATTGAGAAATAAAAAACATTACCTGCTTGTGCTGAAGCTACTACATGCATTCTATAAACATAACCTAGTTCACAAATTCCGAATCAGGAATTTTGTGGAAGTTGACAAAACTTCCACCTGGAGCGCTGAAAGTGTTTCTTTGTAGCAGTTTTTCTGTTCCTATTTCAGAACTAGAAAACATACTCGACTGTAAAGGAAACATTACAGTAGAGTATGCTGTAATGAGAATGATGTGTTTATTTGTTCTGCAAGCAGCTGTTTACCGGTTTTATTTCATGCATGGAAAACAGCTGAGATTGAACGACTATGACAAAAATATTATTGCAAAAACAGTACAAAGATGTGACAATCAGAAAAAACAATAATTATTTTTCTAAATATCTATATCATCTATCTGTAAAATACGGCTGGAGGTGAAGAACTACTGGCATAAGTGAAACACTTGTTCGCCAGTAGGAGTAGAGACGTAACTGTTTCTAAATCTTAAGCTAATAATTTGAAATGGAATCTTAAATACCCTCTCATCTTATCTACTTGTACCCTCTGTTCACTGTACTGTGTCTAGCCAGTCTTTTGTGTTGTTGTTGTAGTGTGTGGAAGATCCGCGAGTGGCGCTACTGCACCTGAACACTGTGCTGTCGAGCACAATATTCAATAACAGAGAAATATTGCAATGTATTTTATTATATTCTTGATTCCTGTACTCCATTTAGCCCTTGTCCACAGTACTGTATCTAGCAAGCTCTTATATTTTGTTGTTGTAGTGCATGAAAGATCCGCGAAAGGCGCTACTGCACCAGAGCACTGTGCTGTCATGCACAATATTCAATAACAGAGAAAATATTGCATTATATTTATATTCTTGATTTCTGTACTCCATTTAGCCTTTGTACACAGTACTGTATCTAGCCAGCTCTTGTATTTTGTTGTAGTGCGTGGAAGATCCGCGAGTGGCGCTAGCGCACCTGCGCATTGTTCTGCCGAGCGACCCAACCTGGAGGGACACCAACTATCAGCGGCTTGTCGATATTCAGCGCTCGCTAAACGCCAATGCCTCCTCAACTCCAGCTCAAACTCCGAATCAAACAGGCAACAGGTGGGCTAAATGTGTGACGTCACACCTCATTCATTTTCTCAGCTTAGTAAGTCGTTAGTCTGCTTAGTAAGTTCTTAGTGCGCCTAGTAAGTCCTTTCTGTGCTTAGTATACGGTCGACGAAGGATCTGTTTCATACACTTGAACTTAGTTACCATTATTATCAACTAGCAGGTAACCCGTGCTCCGCAAAGTTCTTTTGTACAACTTGACAAACTGAAAACTTGACTGAGTGGAATCTTTTAAAATTTGAAATAGGCCTATAACCATCCCCGGTTAGTTAAATATCTATATACAAACTTTCAAGTTAATCATTAGAGTAGTTCAGACGTGATGATGCGTCATTTGTGAATTTCCTATCCAGTTCTTTTTTCATTATAGTATTGATTTCATACAGAATATATCGTTGAACCTATGAACCTAGCAATAGAAAGAGGATTTGAACAGGAAAATTGGGAATTGGTCATGATTGTGGCACAACATTCAATATTTGTAGGTTAACATACATCAATAACATCTCAGCTTGCTTGATATTTGAGAAATTGAATGAGTAAGCTCAACTTAACAACTTGACATTGCATGACAAATTCTGATACGATATGTTTCACATGTTGAAACAATGTGTATCACATTTTGATACACTGTGTATCAAATCTCGATACAATGTGTTGAAGTATTCACGAAAACAGAAGTTTTCTTCAAAGCGAAGAAATTCTTATCTGATAGTGAGCTTGACCCAACAACTTGACATTGCATGAATAATTTTGTTACAATGTGTATCACATGCTGATTGGATGTGTATCACATTTTGATACACTTTGAATCACATTTTGATACACTGTGTATCAAATTTTGATACAATGTGTTGGAGAATTCACGAAAACAGAAGTTTTATTTAAAGCAGAGTAATCCTTATCTCAGGATCTTTGTAGTTCCTAATGAGCCTGGGTTTATGTAATACTGTACCAGTACTAGATTCCTGAATTTTCTCAACTCTACTCTCTCAACTGAGGGTTAAGTGAAAGAGAGGGCCGGCTGCGCCCCAACTTCACCATCCCAGGTTTTTTAATAAAGACAGTTAATCAATCAATAACTATTATCAAACTAAAATCCAAATTAAATGCTGTAATTCACCCCGAAGACTTCTGCTACTGCAAATATTGACAACAGGGAAAAAGCTTGATGGAAATTCAATATTATCAATATTTGCAGTAGCAGAAGTCATCGGGGTGAATTGCAGCATTAAATTTGTATTTTCGTTTAATAATATTCATTGCATTGATTCATTAGCATTTGAATAATTGCAATATCTCAGTATTTTCATCTGATTTTCATCTCAGACACATTTGATGGAATAGAGTGTTCACTGAACATTTCCTGAAACAAAAGTTTTTTTTCAAAGCAGAATAATTCTTTTCTTGGAGTTGTTGCAATCCTAATCAACCTGGGTTTATGTAATACTGTACTATTATTAGAGTGCTGTATCTATTTGACCCACTCTTTGGAATTAGAAAGAACAGGTTTTGAGCTGGGATTATTTTTTTAATCTTGATTCTATTTATCATTATAATTTTCACAAGAATGGGAGAGAAAAACTTAGGAACTAAGGAGAAACCTTGTACTTCTTATCTCCCAAATTAAGATAATATTTCAAAAGTCCGAAATGAGGTTATGTTTCCACTTCTCTCAAATTAAGTCTTTTTTCATTCAAAAACAACAGAAAACAAGAATTTTGAATTTTGACGGTTGAGATACTGGATAGAAAACAAAAAAATATTCAACCCTATTTGAATCAGAGACATGTGAATTTAGATCCATGAGACGATTGTGCTAGCGATATACCTGATTCGATAACTTTCCAATGGAAATAAGCTGATGAACAAATTTTGAGCCATGATCGGGATTGAAACTAACCTGATTCCTCCGCCTGAGGAGTTGAGTGAACTGGACTATTTGCAAATAATTTTACCAAGTGACGTTGAATGGAGAACTGACTGCTATCTGAGACTAATCGACCTTCAGAGAGTCAGTGGATATGTTACACGCAAAAGGTAAGTCTTAAATGAATAATTCCTGATTAAGTTACAAATATTTACTGTTTACTTATTGAATCTTTGTAACATTGTATCTTTTGACAAAGATACACAGTTTCAAAACTACAACAATCATCTTGAATCTATAGTGAGGTCCACGTTATAATGGCAGTGTTTGATTGGCAATGGTACTGCTATCCTTGTCTATCATTCAACAAAGCGGATAGCACTATCTCTTTCTCGCTTTGCTCTGTTGTCAGATCGTCTTTCAACAATGTAGAATTGATAATTAAGTAACAAAATATTTCATCCTAATTATGAAAATTCATTGTGAAATTTTTGGAAAATATAATTTCTTGCTTAATAAAATATAGTTGAATATTTGAAACAAGAGTAAACAGTTAATATTACATCAATAAACCTGTATCAGCTGCCGTCTATAGAAGGCATTGACAAAAAAAAGGATCTGCAACGTTGATCTCCTATCTTTCTCCACTGCCATTATAACGTGGACCTCACTATAGCCTATAGTAATGAAAAAAAACATCAATTCACTGTTATTGACGATAAAGTAGCTTCCTAGTGTTTTGGAACCCACCTTTATCTGTAGGTATGCCTTAAATTAGTCAAGCACAAGTATGGGTCCCATGTGGCATCATACTCAGCCAATGAAAGTGATAAAGATAGAATCTAATAATTTCAACTAAATTAAGAGTAAGCCAACATATTAGAGAGATAACTCGTTCAAAAGCTCGCTCATAATGCATTGTTAGACATCAGCATTGGAGTATTCACTCCAATTATAATACTATAATATGCTGTTTCATATAAGGAAGTGAATGATGAATTCTTTAAAAGGTAAAAAGCCGAGACCCTTTCCCGAGATTTACTCAGAATCGTGTCTTGGAACGTTTTTTTTTTTTTCATAGAAATTCAGTAAATGTTTGAATTGAAGTTAGGTAATACCGTATACAGGTATAGCTAATTATAATATGACGCCCACAACCTTCATATGCAATATCACTATGTTTCAAATTTCAAGCCAATTTCCTATTAACTCAAGCCGATAACTGTCGACTACTGTCTATTATTACTCTTTTGGCCGGGTGAGAGCACAGTATGAGACTACCAGCGTCACATAGCTTCACTAAAAAGAACTTCTAGGACAATCGGCTTGAGTTAACATTGAAAATTTGAGCATAAACGCCCTATACCATAGGATATCTTCTTGCTATGTTTCCTCCATGGTTTCACGATAGTCTAGTGTGTACATATCTTACCATCAGCTGTTTAACAAGTCATTCAAATGATTAGACAGCTGTTCTATCCATAACTGACATGTAATCAGCTGTTTCAACTGAAGCTGACATGTTGACATGTTCAGTTTTGACATGATGGACTCAATAAATGTGTAGGAACCATTATTATGCAAAATTTCGCCTACAAACTTTCCAGACATGCAATTTTTACTGCATAGGGTACGCCGTTTCCTGATGAGGCTTCATTTTTAATGTTTTTCACGCTCTTTCAACCCATCAAATCATACTAAACTCTGTATGTCTTCCTCTCACTCTAAATTATCAGTATTGGTTGTATGGAAAGCATTGATGTAATTTATGGGAAATGCTAACAGTTCAAAGTGGATCTCACAATGAATAACGTTCAGCTTCTCTCTCCCATAGTGCTCCTATTATGGAAAATTTTTTCCTCCAAATTTTTTCTCTACTATGCATTTTGTTGTACGATTTTTTCTACATTCCTCTTTTTGCGAGTCTATTCTAGCTTTTCTTATTCCGGATTTCATTCATTGTGAGAAATGCTGTACAGATAAATTTATCCTATTCTGGAATACTATAACTGTAAAAAAATCACTCCGCTTATATGGGCTACACGATTCAAATAAAAACAGTATAAAAATTTTTGATACACTTTTATTGAAAACTTTAAAATATTTCAACAACTAGTTTCGACCTTATGTCATTTTCAAGTGAAAATCTTAACATTTTAACTTGAAAATGACCTATGGTCGAAACTGGTCGTTAAAACAGTTTAGAGTTTTTAATAGAAGGGTACTAAAAGTTTTTATATTGTATTAATTTATAACTGTAATCTGTAATCACTAACATTGTATTGAATGGTGATTGGTTTCTGCAGACAATATCGAGCTGGGCCTTGAAATTTTCAACGTTTCTCAAATTTGAAATATTCATTACTCTATTTTGAAAAACCTAATTGTTATCCTCGAATTGTAAAGCTATATTATAAAATTTATAAAAAAAAATAAATCCTATGAAGTGTATCGTCCTATGAATTATAAAATCTATCAATGGCCGGTTTCCGAGCTCAAGATTTAACTGAATTCTAGACTTTAAACAGCTGAAGTCAGAAAATTGGTTTTCCGAAACGAGGCGTAGTCGCAGTTTTTATTACAATCTTTATTTTCTCATTTCTATCATTGTAAACGTTTTCCCTGACAAAAAAAAACATTCCTAAATAATTCTGGAAGGCTGAAACGTTACACTATTTTCTCTTTATTTTATTCTGTGTTGAATTCTCCAGTTTCTCGAAATTTAATTTGAACGTTTTACATTAATTTTTACATTTTTTAATTACTGAATACCAAATTCGTTGTCCGTCTGTTTGTATGTTCTACAATAACTTCAGAAATAATTGATCAATCAGCTTCAAAGTTTGAAGACATATTCTTCGAAACTTTTTTCAAGTCAAGTTTCTTGAACAACGAAATCAACTCACTCCTTCGCCATTTCTTAGGATATAACAGATAACATTAAAAGTGCATAAGAAAAAAATTGTTGTCATTTATCATTTAATGTCGTTTGCACAGTGACAGTTCGAACTAATTTTCATTTTAAACTGGATTAAATCCATATCAAGTCTCATTTGTTATGATTTGGTTAATTTTTAGTTTAAGCCACCAGCTGATTAAATTCAGTTTAAGCTTAGACTGTGCTAACGGCCCTTAGTCAGTTGATCAATTTTCATAACGGCAAGGAAAGTTGTGTGATGCACCACACCAGATTTTTACAAAATAGTTTGGAGAGCATGCTCATTTGAATTGTCCCGCTGCAATCAGTTGTTTCCGTTTTGCTATAATGCCAACAATACAACAGCAAAATATTGTGAATTTTCCTCATGTCTACTGTGTAAAAGTCCTGTACTCAAATAATAAGTAGAGAACTGGATAGACTCCGGAGTTTAGAAGATAAAATCGTGACTCAGAAAGTCGAATTAGACCCGAGAGCTTATTTGAGTCCTGGACTCTGTAAGTCCTAAACTTATAGATCCCGAGCTCGGAAACCGGCCCTATAAATTCATAATATCATAAGAATTATAAGATAATCATGATATATTGATTTGAGTTGATTCATTTCAAGTGATTTGATGGAACGTCTTTACTATGAGATCAAAAGCAGCAATTCTCAGATCAGTGTTTTGAAATTAGCGGTAAATTTAATTTCTACAAAGATGGCGCGGTCTCGATGTACTCAAGTTGGTCATGGAGCCATGTAAAATGCATGTTTTGATTGGAAGCCACCTACCATTCTGTATAGGACTATTTTGTGCTATGGTATTGGTATTGTGTCTTTCCATTTTTGCCAAATATGTAGCTTATTGTGTGGTGTATTAGTATTTTTTGTGTCTGGATGTCTTCCAATCAATTCATATTAATAGTTTGATAGTTTTTGTTATCTTAGCCCAATAGCAATTCGAATGTAAAATAAATACTAAAATGGAGTCAGAAGTAAGTACCAGATCACATAACCTAAAAATCAGTAGGGCCTATTTCAAAATAGTTATTTGTGCAACTAGTGCGCAAAGTGACACTTTGCTGCACCGAAAGAAACGTTTACGCACGAGCCGTAGGCGAGTGCGGAATGATGGTTTCTTGAGTGCAGCAAAGGAACTTTGCGCACGTATTTCACATTAAATTTTTCCTACAGTTACCATTGAATGTAAAAAATAGGTAATTAAAGGTAAAAATGGCTCATAATTCATCAACTTTTTGTGAGTGTTATATTGTGGCACTTTTGCACAATAAATTGTGTGACAATTGCTGATAATGAAGTATTGCAATCATTACACACAGAAATGTTCAGAAGTTAATGGAAATAACAATAGACTTGTCAGAGACATTTCAGAAGTATTATCCAGGAGTCAATTATTTTTATCTCATCTACAAAAAATCATAAAATAGTACTATAATGACGATTATAATAACAAAATAATATGATTGATGTTGGAAAATAATTCCTTTCTACATAGGTATGAAATAATATATTTTTACTCATTTCCCTTTAGATTTAATATTTACAGGGTTTTTTAATTTACCTTTTTCGGAGACTAAAAGTGGAATTCAAATATTCTCCTTTCTTGTATGTTCATTGTTTTTCTTCAATGAATTATTAGTCAGTTTTATAAGCTACTGCTGCTGCCTACTATTTCACTTGCTCAAGATGCAATCACTATTCTCTTTTTGGATTTTCTTTCTCCAAATTTTCTTAACATAAAAACTATACTATCATAAAACCAATCTGATCGAATAATATGGACTTACTATTTGGTAAACTGTTGAGCAATAAATTATTTCAGTCTTTTATTCACATAAGATCATTTTCACTACACTCACACATTGAAAATACAAAAAATGATGAAAAATTACTATTATGAATAAGCTAAACTGTCTCAATATTTAATTTCTAATTAATAAATGTTTTTGGAAAAGTAATTATTATATTTTTGAGTGTTATTGTACTTTCACAAACCCTGAAGTGAAAGACTTAGTTTTTATTGTTATTAATACTTATTGTAAATGAACAATTTTGGCAATTGCTTATCACAATACCGGAACCAGAAGTGGATACTTGTTCCTGAAATTGTCTGGACTCATTAACTCCATTATTTGTTGTAGCTTGCTTTAAAATCTTCTGTCCAGTTGATATTTTTTCTGTAATGGAATTGTCAACATAACCCTCAGCAACAGTCGAGCTCTTCCAACCACCATGACGTTTTAATTGGAGTAGGTCACCCCCTGCTTCAACTAAAAGAGTTGCAGAAGTTCGCCGAAAACAATGGCCTGTGTATTTGTGGGGACTAGATAATTTCAAAAAAGCAGCAACTTCAGATGGAACTTTGGCAATTGTATTTACTCCCACATTTTGCTTAGTGCAAACACCTTTATCATACTTTAGGAAAAGTCTATCCGAAGGCACAGCTGATGGTCTCAATTTTAAATATTTCCGAAATATGTCCAAATATCCATCATCATTCGTGATGGTGAATATACGACTTTTGTATGTTTTTGTGTCAGGAACCTTTACAATGAATATGGACTCTTTGTCTTCAATATCGGCAATACGCATCTTAGTGAGCTCTTCACGTCTGCATGCACCTGCTAGCCCTAATATTAAAACTATTTTTTTCATTAAATAAATGTCGTCTGGAGCAGTATTGATGAATTTTTCAACTTCACTTTTGGATAATGTTTTAGATTTTTTGGGTTGATAGCCAACATTCTGTTTTTTAAGAAATGCAGTAACATTTTTATAAGAACTAATATCTATATCATGTTTCACACGAATCGTTGCTTTTAGCATGGAATAAATGCTCCAAAGTGTAGGAGGTTTCATTATTTTTGAATGTTCAGCAAGATATGCCAAAAGAACGCTTTCTGATGGGGTTTTCACTTTTTTACTGTTACACCACGAAGAGAACATCTCATACCTTTTTTCATATTTTTGTCTCGATTTTTCTGGAAGTAAGTTTAGACAAACATTTTTAGCGATTTCTGTCAATTCTTCTGGAGTACAGATGCTTGTCTCACTTTCACTATCACATTCAACACTATCCACATCCATTTTTTACACAAATTATCACGAAAATCGAACAAGAAACAATAAAATTGAATTCAAAATGGCGGAAAAAATGGCGGATAATTACTAAAAAACCATGTTTTTCACGGTTTTCTCGAAAACGGCTCTAACGATTTTCTTCAAATTTATACCATGGATAGCTATTTATGAGCCCTATCAACTGACATGAGTCTCATTTCTGGGAAAATTGCAGGAGCTCCGTAATATTCTTGTGAAAAATGGCGGATAATCACTAAAAAACCATGTTATTCACGGTTTTCTCGAAAACGGCTCTAACGATTTTCTTTAAATTCATACCATGGATAGCTATTTATGAGCCCTATCAACTGACATGAGTCTCATTTCTGGGAAAATTGCAGGAGCTCCGTAATATTCTTGTGAAAAATGGCGGATAATCACTAAAAAACCATGTTATTCACGGTTTTCTCGAAAACGGCTCTAACGATTTTCTTTAAATTCATACCATGGATAGCTATTTATAAGCCCTATCAACTGACATGAGTCTCATTTCTGGGAAAATTGCAGGAGCTCCGTAATATTCTTGTGAAAAATGGCGGATAATCACTAAAAAACCATGTTATTCACGGTTTTCTCGAAAACGGCTCTAACGATTTTCTTTAAATTCATACCATGGATAGCTATTATAAGCCCTATCAACTGACATGAGTCTCATTTCTGAGAAAATTGCAGGAGCTCCGTAATATACTTGAGAAAAATGGCGGATAATTACTAAAAAAACCATGTTTTTCAGGATTTTCTCAAAATAACTTGACCGATTTTTCTCAAATTCATACTCTGTAAAGCTATTTATCAGTTCTATTAACTGGCATGAGTCTCCTTTCTGGGAAACTAATGGGGGGTCCACCCCATGACTTTGTAACCTCCTTCTCGTGCATGAGGTAGGTAGGTAGAGCAGTTCATAAAAAGAACACATAGTCAAGATATTTCATCTGTAGAACAGCTGTTTTGACGACTTTAAAAAAATGACGACTAAAAAAAATCATCGAATTTCAAAATTTACACAAAGGAAAAAGTACTCTGAAGACAATTATATATACACATATACAAAAGTCTGATCGTAGTTTCAAATATAAGCAAGGAAAGTTGTGTGAGTGTACCACACCAGATTTTTTCAGGTAGAAATCAATATAGAAACTGATTTCTTTTAAATTTCGACCATATGATCTGGTGATTTTTTAATGAAATCGAATGTACCATTAATGAAATTTAAACATTAATATTCTGAAAAATCTAGAAGGAAAATTAAAACTTGGGCTTCCAGGTGCACGAGATTGATATTTTTAGAATCTATGTGCAAAATTTGGAGATCTAAATCATTCCCGTTTTTCCGGTATGCAATCCACAAGTTGACATGTTTTGATGCGAACAAACGAGCACACGAACGAACACAACCCCTCTCTCTCTTATTATATAGATTACTTATAATACTCTTATTCAAAAGTATCAAACTCACATGGTACTGTACTCTCTTGATGTATTAATTAATTGAAACATGAATAAAAATATGGATGTCCTCTAAGGTTTTAATATCATCTTGAACTATTAGTAAATTACAAAACTTTTCGATTTACTCTGTTCTCTTTCTATGTAGAAGTACTACATTTTTTCTTACTGAAGGCCAAAGTCGTTTTCCGTCTGTTTGTATGTTCTACAATGGCTTTAAGAAAATTGATCAATAAGCTTCAAATTTTAAACACATATTCTTCGAACATTTTCACAAGTCGAGTTCGATCGACAATGGAATTGACTCACGCCTTCGTCCTTTCCCAGGATACAACAGATAACATTGAAAGTGCATAAGAAAAAAATTGTTGTGATTTATCATTTAGTGTCGTTTGCACAGTGTCAGTTTGAACTAAATTTAATTTTAAACTGGATTAAATCCATATCAAGTCTCGTTTGTTATGATTTGGTTCATTTTTAGTTTAAGCCACCAGCTGATTAAATTCAGTTCAAGCTTCGACTGTGCAAACGGCCCTTAGTCAGCTGAAGAATTCATTGCATGCAATTGCAAAAGTTGTTTTATTCATTCATTCATAGCATCAGCTGAGCCTATTTAAAAGCTACCACACAGACAGACTTGACTTACTTACTTATCAAACAGACAGAACTTCATGTGATTTAAGCTGGTTTATTTACAACAAACTTACAACTTTCACATTAATTTATCAACTGATGCGGTTTTCGCTATTTTTTGCTTTTGAAATTCTGTATCAAAATCATGCATCACATAACTACCTCCTTTAGATATGAATTCAGATTCATACGAGGGATTCAACAAAAATGTTGGAGCACCAGAGTAATCTTTCATTTCAAATATGATTCTAAATGAAACCTCCTGTCAAATTATACTTGTGAAAGATGTTTTCATAATTCTCACCATTTCTGTATAATCAGAAGTTGCTGTTTCAAAGATTTCAATAAAACAGTCAATTCTTGAGCGAATTCTCCAACCCAGTGGGTCAGTAGTATTGTAAAATGAAACTGAATGAATCATGTAGTCCAGTTTATATGGATGTGATCATCATATATCATTCCTTGAGGAGCACGAGTTAGTAACTAGTTGAGAATAAATCGAATCATTCTTAGTGCTCCTCAGCACTTATGTAGACCATGAAGACCTTCAGGCCGAATTTATTAGAAACATATCAATCAATTCTCCATGACTCGGAAGAAAAAATGATTCCAAATGAAACCTCCTGTCATTTGCACTAGACTCCAACCAACCAGGAGACATGTTATAAAATGGAACTCAGTCTTGATTTATTCATGATTTGTTTATTCCGCTGCAGTCGGTTAGTATTGACAAATATGAACTCCTGACACGAGAGCCAATAAAACAGACAAAAATATATATCTGAAACGAGAAATATCATCTATTTGTTCGTATCCGGCGCCGTGATTTATATATTATTTTGATATCATCGATTCAACCTACTTTCATGCTCACAGAAATATTTATTGTAACTCTCGTGTAGTAATATCACAAGCTTCAGAAATATTCATTCTTATTGTAAGTTGAGTTCCATAACAGATCTCGCCAAGTTTATTATTATGAAAATTCAAGTTCAATTAAAATTCATTCAGTGAGATGGGTATGTGTTCCAAGATATATTCCTGGGGTGACCCAGTCAAAGGGTCTTCAATGTCACCACTGTGCTACAAATTTGAGCTTCAAGTTGATAAATGATCATGACATCAGAAATAAAAAGAGACATGAGTATTCCTTGTATATTTTCAAAGCCTTGATGAAGGACAAATGTTTCCTGGAAATAGAAACGTAGAGGAAATTGAATTCTCTTGCCCCGATAAGGGTTCCCTAGATACCTTATATTTTTTATAAATAGTATATATTTTGATTCCATGAGACCCTATAGTGAGGTCCACGTTGGAATGACACTGGAGAAAGATAGGAGAACAACGTTGCCGATCCTCTGTCTTGTCAATGTCTCCTATAGACGGCAGCTGAGAGAGGTTCATTGATGTGATATTTAATGTTCATTCTCCTTTTAAATAATTGATTATATCCTATCAAACAGGAAATTATATTTTTCAATAATTTCATGATGAAAATTCATCAAGATTGAATATTTTTCAATTAATCATATTTCTACATTGTTGAAAGACGATCTGGCAACAGAGCAAAGCGAGAAAGAGGTGGCTATCCGCTTTGTTGAATGATAGACAAGGAATGCAATACAATTGCTGATTAAACATTAAACGTGAACCTCACTATAGATGTGACAATGGAAGGTTTAGTTGCATACTGGAGAATCTTGATAGTTTTGAGAAAGTAACGAGTACGTTTCTTGAGAAGTTTATATTAATATTGATTATTTATATCTACTTCAAGTCAGTGTATGTGACAATATCAGGACCTTTTTATTCAATCCTTGATATCATCACGTTCAAAAGGATTCACAGAAACCTTTTTTGATAAATTAATCCAAGATTACGGGCTCAGTGGCTGTCATAATACGATTTACAGAAGTATTTTTTATTGTATTGTGAAAATAGGATTTGTAAGAAGATGTTAGGAGTAAAGTATGCAACCCGCATCACACCAAATCATTGCTGTTTCGAGTGTTTAGCGGGTTGCATACTTGCGCCTTACAGTACTTGTTCTGGAAAGAATAATCCTATTATAATAATTATTAAGCAAACAATTTCTTTATATATTTTTAAATTTATCTGGTTATTTATGTCCAACTGATCTCGAAAACGGCTCTAACGATTTTCACAGAATTTGGAACATAGTAGGGTTATGATATAAAAATTTGATTGAACTAGGTCTCATCCCTGGGAAAACTGGCTGAACAATATTAAAAGTATAATTCATCCTTGGAAAAAACTGCTGAGACTTTCGTCGTATGTGGATAATAGAAGTGAGTGAGCGAGTGTGTCTGTGGAAAATCAAAATATCTCATCCCCGAAATTCATAAACTGACGTATAGCCATCTGTAAAGTACAAACAAGACCTAAAAGAAAAAGAAACTTTGAGGGTTTGAAAGGTAAAATTATCCATAATTGATCAAAAATAATAATTATATTGATTGAAGAAGACTAAGAAATTGACAAAAACAACAGATTTATTGATACTTAGGGAGACCGGTTTTGGTTATTACACCATTGTCAATCTCTGGTACACTAAAATTAAATACAAGAGCAGCAGAATTTATACTAGTAGGCAAGTACTGCTATTGGTCAAGGGCATGAACGCCTGCCATTGGCCCAGCTAGACAGTCTTCTCTCACTCATCGGTGTGACAAAATGGCGGCTTAAGCAACAGAATCGCCATGATAACAAATTTACTCTCAGTACAAAATAAGAACCAAGAAAACAAGTGTGAAATATGATAAAACAAATATGTAAATGGAAAAAACTATTGACTAATGTATGCTTACAATTTTATGATAAAACTGAATTCGTAGTGTTGTATTGGTTGAAATGAATCTGGTCATTTGAACTATACTGGGAATTTCCTTAATTACTCTTGTTATTTCTCAAACCTCTAGAATATTCAAAGATCTCAACATTCTCCTTAACTGTGAACTTGTGATTATTTGTTATCAAATGCTCTGCAAAGTTGGATTTTCCATTATTATTTATTCAAATCTCTGATGAGTTCTTTGATTCTAATTTTGAAACTTCTACCAGTTTGACCCACATAACAAGTATTACAATCACCACATTTAAGTTTGTACACCCCACTTCTATCCCAAATATCAATGTGCGGTTTTCGCCATTTATTTTCTCTTGGAACTGTATCGAAATCATGTATCACATGATACCTCCTCATTTCGAACAATGAATTTGGATTCATATAAGAGATTCAACAAGAATGTTGAAGCGACAGGGTGATCTTTCATGTCAAATATGATTCCAAATGAAACCTCTTGTCGAATTATACTTGTGATATTTTCAGCTGTTTTCATAATATTCTCACCAACTCTGTATAATTAGAAGTTGCTGTTCCAAAGATTTCAATACAGCAGTCAGTTCTTGAGCGAGTTCTCCAACCCAGGGGGTCAGTAGTATTGTAAAAGGAAACTGAATGAATCATGTAGTATAGTTCATATGGATGTGATCATCAAACACAGGATCATTCCTCGAGGAGCACGAGATAGTAACTAGTTGAGAATAAATCGAATCATTCTTAGTGTTCTTCAGCACTTATGTGGACCATGAAGACCTTCAGGCCGAATTTATTGGAAACATATCAATCAATTCTTCATGAATCGAAAGAAAAAAATTAGAGAACCTTCGAATCAATCTTAGTGCTCCTCAGCACTTATGTAGACCATGAAGACCTTCAGGCCGAATTTATTAGAAACATATCAATCAATTCTCCATGACTTGAAAGAAAAAATTATTCCAAATGAAACCTCCTGTCATTTGCACTAGACTCCAACCAACCAGGAGACATGTTAT
Organism: Nilaparvata lugens; assembly: GCF_014356525.2. NCBI lineage: Eukaryota > Metazoa > Arthropoda > Insecta > Hemiptera > Delphacidae > Nilaparvata > Nilaparvata lugens. The sequence goes on from NC_052508.1 coordinate 8,794,728, forward strand.
AAAATGGAACTCAGTCTTGATTTATTCATGATTTGTTTATTCCGCTGCAGTCGGTTAGTATTGACAAATATGAACTCCTGACACGAGAGCCAATAAAACAGACAAAAATATATATCTGAAACGAGAAATATCATCTTTTTGTTCGTATTCGGCGCCGTGATTTATATATTGTTTTGATATCATCGATTCAACCTACTTTCAGGCTCACAGAAATATTTATTATAACTTTCGTGTAGTAATATCACAAGCTTCAGAAATATTCATTCTTATTGTAAGTATTGTAAGTTGAGTTCCATAACAGATCTCGCCAAGTTTATTATTATGAAAATTCAAGTTCAATTAAAATTCATTCAGTGAGATAGGTATGTGTTCCAAGATATATTCCTGGGGTGACCCAGTCAAAGGGTCTCTAATGTCACCACTGTGCTACAAATTTGAGCTTCAAGTTGATAAATGATCATGACATCAGAAATAGAAGGAATAATGAGTATTCCTTGTATATTTTCAAAGCCTTGATGAAGGACAAATGTTTCCTAGAAATAGAAACGTAGAGAAAATTGAATTCTCTTGCCCCGATAAGAGTTCCAAACATCCCTAGATACCTTATGTTTTTCATAAATAGTATATTTTTTGATTCCATGAGACCCTATAGTGAGGTCTACGTTGAAATGACACTGGAGAAAGATAGGAGAACAACGTTGCCGATCCTCTGTCTTGTCAATGTCTCCTATAGACGGTAGCTGAGAGGGGTTCATTGATGTGATATTTAATGTTCATTCTCCTTTTAAATAATTGATTATATCCTATCAAACAGGAAATTATATTTTTAAATAATTTCATGATGAAAATTCATTGAGAATGAATATTTTTCAATTAATCATATTTCTACATTGTTAAAAGACGATCTGGCAACAGAGCAAAACGAGAATGAGGTGGCTATCCGCTTTGTTGAATGATAGAGAAGGAATGCAATACAATTGCTGATTAAACATTGCTATTATAACGTGAACCTCACTGTAGATGTGACAATGGAAGGTTTAGTTGCATACTGGAGAATCTTGATAGTTTTGAGAAAGTAACGAGTACGTTTCTTGAGAAGTTTATATTAATATTGATTATTTATATCTACTTCAAGTCAGTGTATGTGACAATATCAGGACCTTTTTATTCAATCCTTGACATCATCAAGTTTGAAAGGATTCACAAAAAAAAAACCTTTTTCGATAAATTAATCCAAGATTATGGGCTCAATGGCTGTCATAATACGATTTACAGAAGTATTTTTAATACTTGTATTGTGAAAATAGGATTTGTAAGAAGATGTTAGGAGTAAAGTATGCAACCCGCATTACACCAAATCATTGCTGTTTCGAGTGTTTAGCGGGTTGCATACTTGCGCCTAACAGTACTTGTTCTGGAAAGAATAATCCTATTATAATAATTATTAAGGAAACAATTTCTTTATATATTTTTTAATTTATCTGGTTATTTATGTCCAACTGATCTCGAAAACGGCTCTAACGATTTTCACAGAATTTGGAATATAGTAGGGTTATGATATAAAAAGTTGATTGAACTAGGTCTCATCCCTGGGAAAACTGGCTGAACAACATTAAAAGTATAATTCATCCTTGGAAAAAGACTTTCGTCGTATGTGGATAATAGAAGTGAGTGAGCGAGTGTGTCTGTGGAAAATCAAAATATCTCATCCACGAAATTCATAAACTGACGTATAGCCATCTGTAAAGTATAAAAAAGACTTAAAAGAAAAAGAAACTTTGAGGGTTTGAAAGGTGAAATTATCCATAATTGATCAAAAATAATGATTATATTGATTGAAAAAGACTAAGAAATTGACAAAAACAGCAGATTTATTGATACTTAGAAAGATCGGTTTTGGTTATTACACCATTGTCAATCCCTGGTAAACTAAAACTAAATACAAGAGCAGCAGAATTTATACATAGTAGGCGAGTACTGCTATTGGTCAAGGGCATGAACGCCTTCCATTGGCCTAGCTAGACAGTCTCCTCCCACTCAACGGTGTGACAAAATGGCGGCTTAAGCAACAGAATCGCCATGATAACAAAATTTACTCTCAGTACAAAATAATAACCAAGAAAACAAGTGTGAAAGATGATAAAACAAATATGTAAATGGAAAAACTATTGACTAATGTATGCTTACAATTTTATGATAAAACTAAATTCGTAGTGTTGTATTGGTTGAAATGAATCTGGTCATTTAAACTATACTGGGAATTTTCCTTAATTACTCTTGTTATTTCTCAAGCCTCTAGAATATTCAAAGATCTGCCTTTGCTATTGACATGCAGAAACTCAACATTCTCCTTAACTGTGAACTTGTGATTATTTGTTATCAAATGCTCTGCAAAGTTGGATTTTCCATTATTTTTTTATTCAAATCTCTGATGGGTCTTTGATTCTAATTTTGAAACTTCTACCAGTTTGACCCACATAACAAGTATTACAATCACCACATTTGAGTTTATACACTCCACTTCTATCCCAAATATCAATTTTGTCTTTACTCCAGCTGAATAGACTATTTAAAATCAGTTTGGTCTTGAAAGCAACATGAAATCCATTCCTCTTCAATTCCCTACCTATCTTATCAGATACAAGGACTGAATATGGGATTGTTATCCAGTATAAATTCTGCTGCTCTTGTATTTAGTTTAAGTTTATCAGAGATTGACAATGGTATAATAACCGAAACCGGTCTTTCTAAGTATCAATAAATCTGTGGTTTTTGACAATTTCTTAGTCTTTTTCATTCAATATGAATAATTACCACAATATCAACTTCTCAACTACACAAAAAATAATAATCATATATTTGAAATGAAAACATATTTTTGCGATGTTCCCTAATTCATCAAAAATTTAATTTCTCTTTTAATCCTTCAATCAAAAAACTTTTCTAGCAGATGCACTTAGGTGCTGGAAGGCTCTTAATCAATCAGCTTATCTCATGAGAAATATTATCTAGGAATTTCAATCAACTTGATCAAAATATCTGATTTGTTGACATGACAGGGTATACCCTGTCATGTCAACAAATCAGATATTTTGATCAAGTTGATTGAAATTCCTAGATAATATTTCTCATGAGATAAGCTGATTGATTAAGAGCCTTCCAGCACCTAAGTGCATCTGCTAGAAAAGTTTTTTGATTGAAGGATTAAAAGAGAAATTAAATTTTTGATGAATTAGGGAACATCGCAAAAATATGTTTTCATTTCAAATATATGATTATTATTTTTTGTGTAGTTGAGAAGTTGATATTGTGGTGATTATTCATATTGAATGAAAAAGACTAAGAAATTGTCAAAAACCACAGATTTATTGATACTTAGAAAGACCGGTTTCGGTTATTATACCATTGTCAATCTCTGATAAACTTAAACTAAATACAAGAGCAGCAGAATTTATACTGGATAACAATCCCATATTCAGTCCTTGTATCTGATAAGATAGGTAGGGAATTGAAGAGGAATGGATTTCATGTTGCTTTCAAGACCAAACTGATTTTAAATAGTCTATTCAGCTGGAGTAAAGACAAAATTGATATTTGGGATAGAAGTGGAGTGTACAAACTTAAATGTGGTGATTGTAATACTTGTTATGTGGGTCAAACTGGTGGAAGTTTCAAAATTAGAATCAAAGAACCCATCAGAGATTTGAATAAAAAAATAATGGAAAATCCAACTTTGCAGAGCATTTGATAACAAATAATCACAAGTTCACAGTTAAGGAGAATGTTGAGTTTCTGCATGTCAATAGCAAAGGCAGATCTTTGAATATTCTAGAGGCTTGAGAAATAACAAGAGTAATTAAGGAAAATTCCCAGTATAGTTTAAATGACCAGATTCATTTCAACCAATACAACACTACGAATTTAGTTTTATCATAAAATTGTAAGCATACATTAGTCAATAGTTTTTCCATTTACATATTTGTTTTATCATCTTTCACACTTGTTTTCTTGGTTATTATTTTGTACTGAGAGTAAATTTGTTATCATGGCGATTCTGTTGCTTAATCTGCCATTTTGTCACACCGTTGAGTGGGAGGAGACTGACTTGGCCTAGCTAGTCAGTCTCCTCCCACTCAACGGTGTGACAAAATGGCAGATTAAGCAACAGAATCGCCATGATAACAAATTTACTCTCAGTACAAAATAATAACCAAGAAAACAAGTGTGAAAGATGATAAAACAAATATGTAAATGGAAAAACTATTGACTAATGTATGCTTACAATTTTATGATAAAACTAAATTCGTAGTGTTGTATTGGTTGAAATGAATCTGGTCATTTAACTATACTGGGAATTTTCCTTGATTACTCTTGTTATTTCTCAAGCCTCTAGAATATTCAAAGATCTGCCTTTGCTATTGACATGCAGAAACTCAACATTCTCCTTAACTGTGAACTTGTGATTATTTGTTAGCAAATGCTCTGCAAAGTTGGATTTTCCATTATTTTTTTATTCAAATCTCTGACCGGTTTTTAGGTTTTAGATTTTAGGTTATGTTGTTAGGAAACATTGTCACCAATACGTAAGTTATTGAAATGATTTTATTTGCAGTTTCTATAAGAAAATGTAGATGGAGGAAAAATGTTGTGTACATCACGAGCGAAAAATACTTTTTCTCCCTCAGGAAAATTGTTGCCCTCGGCTTCGCCTCGGGCTTCAAACTTTTACCCACAGGGAGAAAAAGTTGTACTTTTCACTCTAGATATACAAATAACTATTGCGATGTTCCCTAATTCATCAAAAAAGTTAATTTCTCTTTTAATCCTTCAGTAGAGTATATTTGATACTTAAGACTGACTTTTTTGCTCGAAATCCCCTCCCCCCTCTCCCCCCTCGTCCATCCCTCCTCCCCTTCCCCCGTCTGTAGGGTGGGGGGGTGTTCTAAAAATAGATTTCCCCTTCCCCCTACCCAGTGGAGGTGAGGGGGATGAAAAGAGAGAGAGAGATATATCTTTCTCTCTCTTTCTAAAAATAGATTTCCCCTTCCCCTTGCCCAGTGGAGGTGAGGGGGGTAAGATATCTCTCTCTCTCTCTCTCCTTGCCCAGGTGAGGGAAAAAAAATTTCCCTTTTAGGAGGAAAAATTCCCTCTCTATAGTGACAGATTGAAGTGAATCCATATTTCTACATCTAATGCTATACTGACAGATTGAGGTGAATGCTAGATGAGGGAAAAAAATCTCTTTGAGAGGGAAAAATTCTCTACTGTCAAATTAAAGTGAATCCATATTTCTACATCTAATGCTATACTGACAGATTGAGGTGAATGCTAGATGAGGGAAAAAAATCTCTTTGAGAGGGAAAAATTCTCTACTGTCAAATTAAAGTGAATCCATATTTCTACATCTAATGCTATACTGACAGATTGAAGTGAATCCATTTCGCTCTAATGCTATACTACGATGCCAGACTCACTTTGAGAAATTCCCTTGGTGACAGATTAAAGTGGATTCATATTTCTACATCTAATGCTATACTGCCAAATTAAAGTGAATCCATATTGCTATACTGACAGATTAAAGTGAATCCATATTACTCTATACTAGCGAATCCAGAGTGAGGTCAATGACTCTCTCTCTCTACATCTAATTGAATTGATAAATTCTCTCGCATCTAATGCTATAGATCACTACAATGATCTAAGTTCTTTTACATTTTTTATCTGCAATATCGTACAAGCATTTACAAAGTTCATCGGAATTTTTAACAACAGATAATGACGAATCATTTGTACAATCATAATGTAGATGACCGCTGTCTAGAATATTGAGCAGTTCGAAAATCTCAGATAAAATCGAAAAGTGTACATTTTCTGTTTTTGTTAACGGTAAATCAACATCTTGACATCCTGTTGAAAATTTAATATTCTTCGCAATCGAATCAAATTCATTAAATGAAATTGACATCAAGAGACAAGATAATTTTTTGAATTTTGAAAAACCATAACACTGCATCTCGCAGATGTTTGACGTGTCTCGAATGAGGGGGTTAATCTCTCTTTCTAAATTGATGAGATGCACGTGTTATAGGGGCTCGTGTCTGTATAAAAAAGATCACCCCACACGTGTTGTCTGGTCTAGCTCTAAGCAGCAACTAAACTAAAAACGTGAATGGGATATTGGAATGAAAAATCATTTGAAGGCAGAAAACGTTTATTTACACATTTCGACACAACTATTCATAATTTCATCTTCAATTCTAATTAGCTTATCTATACACAAATTATGAGGACGATAATAACATAGATAGTCTCTTATATCATTTAAATTAACCGTGCTTAGAAAAATGTCTTTCAATTGCTTCGCCAAACTATAATTTTCAGGAGTTGATTTCCTAATTGCACTTTCACACTCATCGTACCAATCAATACAGTTTTTTAACCTCACTTCCAATTCGTTGTCAGCAGCCAACCACTTTCTCGGATCCATGTTGTTGAGCGAATGAAGAAAACTAAGTATATGCAGGAACTATTATAGAGTAATTAAGTGGTCTTTCTTCATTAATTGACGATAGACAACATGTACGCGCTTTATGCAGTCTCAATGCATGCAGGCAATAAACACATGTAGATCCTTTCCGTTGTAGAAGAATCCATAACGAGCAAAGTTTCTTTTCTGTGAATTCGTGTACATCGGAGCCATTTTCATACTTTGCATTCGATTGTTTTCGCACAAGAAATTATTTGTTTGATACATATTTTTAAACAACAAAGAATTATAATGTTGGGCAGAGAATAAAGCACAGCGAGAATGTGGTCTATTTTTATGAATGTTGCACGCAGCATAACACCATGAACTAGTGAAAAAGCTGAAATCAGGTTTTGGAAAATCCTCTGGTATACATTGAACGTTGCTATGCAATCTTCTTAAAAACTTTGCTTTCTCAGTTCCTTTTGTGAAAATTTTCTCATAAGCTGCAAGGTAATCACGTATTAATGACTCACTGTATTCTAAATCTCCATCTTCCCATTTTATTTTATGATAGTGACGTTCTAACCATGTTACATCGTTATACAATTTTGCACTCAATTCTGTCTTTGCAAATGGTGATTTGAAATGGAACACAATATAATTATTAAACTGATCAATTATGGCAAGTTCTTTCACAATAATTTGATTACAATCTTGTTTAAACCAGTGAAGATCAACCGTAGCAATTTTTGCACTCGCTTCCTTGTGCACTTCTTTCTCTTCGCCGAGCTCATTGAATCCTTCATCTCTCCCCTCCTCTTCTCGTTTCTCCTCCTCCACCTGCAGCGGCTTCGGTGTACCCTCGAATCCTTCGTCTCTCCCCTCCTCTTCTCGTTTCTCCTCCTCCTCCACCTCCAGCGGCTTCGGTGTACTGCACCTTGCTTCATAATAGAAACTATCAAGATCGCACTGAATACCAATAGAGCGAGTTTGTGGCTTGTCCAAAATATCAGAACACAAAGAATAGGACATGTTGTCTGTTCAAAGGTGAAACTGATAATGAACTAAATTGAGCAGAATGCACACCTTATATAGGCGGCGCGCTCTATCAATAAAATTACTGAACTTCTTTCACCATGCTCGTGAGAGGTGTGTATTCCATCACACGATCGCTAATTAAAACGCAATAGGCGGAAGTATTTGCAGGTACTGCACTTTTAAATTCCATTTCAATACGAACATCTGTCGATGATTTCAAATGACTTGGTTGGTGTGAACAATCTACAACAATCAGCGGTGTTGATTCACAAAACGTTTTAAAATCGATTTCTGTTCCGAGTTCGCTATTGATTGAATGATTATAATACGAGGGCGCGAAATCCAGGAACATCCGGTATAAAACTTCCTTCTTACCTAGCAGATTTTCATATGGATAATACTCACTGTTCAAATATACTTTAACATTGTAAATACTGCAGCTATCGAAATTAGATATTGATTTTTTAATTTTATTCTTACGATCAGTTTGAAATGCAATTATAACGTATTTTGGACTATCAAAACTCGATGTGGTACGAACTGCCCAAGAATGGTTAAGTGAATTTTGCAAATTTGGTAATTCACAAATTTCCCAATGGCGGAAACCTAATTTCAGTGGAGTGTCAGCATCAAGCAGTCTCAAAAATTTCAGTCTTACATGATCTTCTAAAGTTATGTAGGGCATTCTCCATTGCAGTTTTGTAATTTTCACACTAACGCTTGTTCCACTTTGAGACTCAACACAATTTAGATCTGTCGGTGACCTCAATAAGACGAGTTCCTGTTTCAAATTTAAAATTATTCTTTGAAAATCTTCAAAAAACGGGAGGATTAATTTCAGCGGAACACAGAAAGTGAATGTATTATCCGTTAGCTCATATCCTGCTCTGTCAAAACCAGCCAAGTGATATGTGTTTTTATCGAGAGTATTTTTCACCAATATAGCTTTAATTGTGGATGTTAATCCAATCAATCTTGATTTAGAAATTTGCTGACCTGCTAATTCATATCGTATTTCGTCAAAAAGGTTACCGATTACGTTACTGCTTAATTTATAGTCTGCTGCAACTGGTGCATCGGCTGGGTCTGTTCCCGGTTTTGTACAGTTAACTGTTCCCTCAATCAATATGAATGATTTACAAGGTAAAGAATAGACATCTAAAGAATTTATGCCAATACGTGCCTCGTCAGAGTTTTTTATTTCCTGTCCCGAATAAACTGTATGAGTGTGAAATTGGAATTTAGTAATATCATTATAAAACTGAAGGTCTGTCTCCACATCCAGAATTTCACTAATTGCCGCTCCCCCCCCCCTAACATTTCGCCAATCAACTATAAAACCCAACTTTTCTAATATTCTCGCGCTTTTAGCCGACAAAGCACGTTGTTTTTAGGTGTTGTCGCTATCGCGTTCCTTTCTCTAATGACTTGATTGGTCTTATTCGAACGTGGGTTGAAAATAAGATAACCCATTACTTTTCACGTATGTGCAACCTAATTGTAATTGTATCTCCGCGGAAATCAATAAACGATCCGTTCTGGTCCGTTACCTTTACATTAATAGTTTGAATTCGATGCGTATTCAAAGGTACATAAATAATCGGTGATGGTACTTCGTTTATTAAATAACCGCTAGGAACCTTTGGTAAAAATTCGTAGATTATATGTTTTTGTTTTCCCTCAGAGTAACTGCCGCAAGCTAAATTACACTCAACTACAATACTGTCAACGCTTGTTATGTTAACCAAATGTTTGGAATAATGCCATTTATTTGGCTGCAAAACAACATTATCAAAACCAAGTATCTTAGCAATCGAATCAGAACGTGTTAAATCAATGGCTTTATCAGAATGAATTTCAATCTTCATAGTATTTACGTTTGCACGTATAATAAGTTTATTCTTCTTGCCATCAATATTCAATTTATTCTTTAAAGATTTTATAATATCCTCAACTTCATATGCACCAGTATCCAACTCGATTAATCTATCACCATATTTGAAGCTGGAATTTGTTCCTTTGTTAATGTTTGCAATACTATTGTAACTGGAAAAATTAATCAATCCAATTTCCCATTCACGATTTTTATCCAATTCTATAATTTCTTGTAAATGTTCATAGAGATCACTTGTGTTAGATCGTAATGTAATAACCACCATCTTGTGTGTTCACCACAAACACTTAATTACAACTGATTTGCAAGAAACAATAATGTAAGATGACCACAAAAATCGCTATTTAATGGTTGCATATGCTCTACATTATAAAATATATTTACTCCATTTTCTTTTTTCCAATATTTGTCCAATTCGTATGGAGGTTGTAAATTTCCAATTGGATCAAAATACCAAACATTAGAACCAACTTTCTTATATGCTACCCAATGTGTCCCATCCTCGCTTTCCCTTGCTAAATTCACAATGGCATTCTCGTTTTTTAGAATTTTTTTGGGTAATGCATCTAGCATATATATGCCTCTTAGCTGAATCTGTAATAATTTCGACCAATCAATCAAATCATAATTACTCAATTCTCCTTCAATATTCATGCCTTCTTCTTCTTCTTCTTCCTACTCTTCTTTGTTGTTCTACGTTTCTTAACTTGAGGGAATAAACTCACTCCATATGATGATGGGGTTAGGGGTGGAACTCTCCCCCACTAGTTATTTGAGGAAAAGGCTTCAAAAATATCCTTTTCCTGCAATATGCTTTTTCAACTGAGCTATAGCTTTGCGTCTAATATCGTTACTATAACTTCTCCTCTCATTCTTCTTCTTCTTCTTCTTTCTCAAAGACCCACCAAACGCCGCTTTAGCTTTCATAACGTTTGTAACAAGATAGCTAAGTGCTTTCTCGGCAAGGGGTGTTTGAGGATTTTTGAAAATGTCCCATGCAGCGTTGCTAGAGCTCTGTCAGCTACCGCCCGAGTTTTATTATCGCTATTTTGAGTATAGGCTATATCATGTATCTTGCAAGCTCTATCTAACGAATTTATACCTTGATCACCTCTCTTTAACCTTTCATTAACCTTCGTGCCCGGTCCGCAGTACTCGTATCCCGGAATATGATATTCTTCCCCCAGGTTATCAATTACCTTATTTAAAATAGTTGATGTCACATTACCTGCCAAACCTGACACACCTTTAAAAACTCTTGCTGCTGAACTCAAGATTCCTCTACCCCGTTTCCTCGAACTCTGCTTTTTTCTCCTACATACCATTTTTCATTACCTTTCAACTCAATGGTTGAACATTAACTGAGGTTGGTATACACCAACTTGAATTGGTTTAATTTTCAATCGAGTTGGAAATGAATTCACACCACAATCAACCATAGTGAAAAATGTCTAGACTGAAATTTGAAACAACATATCGTTCACTCTCTCTCACGCAACTGTTTACAAGATTTTATGTTTTCGGCGCCAATATAAAGTCTTTATATTTGGCTAAATCCATTTTTTCTGTAATAATTTGCACTACCTGATTTTCTGTAAGGTTATGTTGTTTGGCCTCAATCCAGTTCATGTGAAAACTTACCTGGGCGTATTTGGATACAATGTCCAGGGCCACTCTGTGGATGAATAAACTTAGGTACTCAATGAATGGAGCCGAACATTGCAGTCTCATGACAGTACCCTCTTCCGAATTTTTAATTGCCTCAGCTATTTCATCACGAACGCTTTTAACAGCGACTCCTATCTCGTTTTTCTTAATAAAATCTCCAATATCATTTTTAGTTGCATACTTTTCTGCAATTTGATTAATTAGAATAGCAATAGCATCTTTTGTGATAAACTGCTCAATACCCTCCATAATATTAGCTTTTATTGCACTCGCCATTTCAGATAATCGTTTTTCAAACTCTTCCTTTGTTAATGAAGAACTAATCAATTTCTGCAAAGTAGATTCTAAATATTGCTTATCAATTGCCGATGGCTGTGTTTCATTTACTTTAGTATAAATTTCTGTACTAAGTTGTTTCAATTTAGTATTGAGATAGTTTCTGTCCAGCACCTCCAAATTCTTAATTTTATCTGATACGGCTTTTAATTTCTCATCTAAATAAGCCTTATCAACTTTATCGTTGTTAATACTGAGCAACTGAGATGAAAAGCTGTCTGTTAAAGTTTTCACTTCTCCTAATGCACTCTCTAGAGTTTGAGTTCTCTCTCCAATAGCTTTATCGATATTAGCACTGAAATTTTGTAATGTACTTAGAATATGTTCTCTTTCAATTATGCTCACTCCAATATTCTTTGTATTTTCCGAAACGAGTTTGGTTATTTGCGAATCTAAATAAAATTTCACAGCTTCGCTGATTCCTTGTTGATTTATCGATTCGATTATCTTCTGTGTTATCGAGTCAATATCACACGTAAGATTAGCAAGAGCTCCGCTAGCACTACCCGTATCAATTCGTCCGAATCGATGTAGAGTCATCGTGACACTAAACAATTAATTTTGCTTCTTTTAGCTCTTCAATTATAGACGCGATCTCCACATCATGCCCACTGTTCCCACTAGCTTTTGAGGAATAGAGTAAATTTAATCTTTCCACTAATTCGTCAAAATTATCAAAGTATTGATAAATTCTATCATGAGAATTATTTTTTGCAAATTTCAATAAACCCCAACCCTTCTTTTTACTAATTTTTTTACTGGGAAATAACTTTTGAATCATTTGCGATTTAATTCCCTGATTTCGTTTAACATAGCCTCTTCGATCTAAATGTATACCTGTAAGTGTTAAGATTTTTTTATACTTATCCAGATCTCTCTGATTATAAAGATTTGAGTTTGGTCTCGCACTGAATAATAACTCAAGTAGACCATGTGTTAAACGGAATCTTTCACTATCAATATCTATATAACCGTTATCGAATATTACTTGCTGATTTCCAATATAATACACGTCATCTTTAGAATTATATGAAATTCCATAACTGATTGAATTATTCAATTTTTCCGCATGAAACGTTTTTAGATATTGTGACAGCACATCATCGTTTCTGCTAGAACCAAGTAAACTGTTTTCAAATTAGTCGAGCTTAAAAAATTGTCTGTTGAACTCTCATAACTCTGTTCATCCCCCTCTCCATTATCATCAATTTCCATACTCTCCTCTTTTACTTCTTCCTTTTTTGGTTTTACACCAGAGTGTGAGAATTTGTTTTTTCCCAGTTCAATTATGGGCTCTATCAACGGGGAGAGCGTTTTCCTATTATATTCCTCCGATCGCTTTTCAAAATTGACTAAGCTTTTATGCTTCTCTCTAATTACTTTTCTCAATTTCTTAATCTTTTCGATTAAACCAACGTTCTTTCTATTCAGCTTCCTGCTGCTGTATGACAACATGACTGCACAAAGAATTAATCTCTACTGAACGGTAAGAAACGTATCGAGCGAATCTCGGTACTTGCCGCTATTAATTCCACACTCGGTCATAATAGTTAGAAAATTATGAGGTTTACGATTCCAAACTGTATGACAAAGTTTAACGAAATCTTTATAAGAAATATCTGCTCCAACATGATCTCTGTGAATTAATTTCAGACTCAATAAATCTACCTTGAAGATTATAATCATATTTGCGTTGTCCCTAGTGAAATGTTTCTGTGTAGCTCCATAACTCTGAATTAAATATGCAGTGTCAATATTACGATGTCGTCCCATGGTAAAATATTCTCTTATTTGAGGTACGTGATTAAGTTGGAAGTCGTCGAATATGACAAGAGAAATTGTTGAATTTTGTTGGGGTGAGGTATAGATTCCGAATTGCTGTTTATATGAAATTCAATACCCTTCATTTTTGAAAAGACTTTTCTCAAAAACAAGTACTTATCTTGATACTCGCTCTTCGTGTGCAAGTATATAGTTTTAAATCTCAACCCATTCTTTGAAAAAATTAAATTAAATAGTAAATTGGTCTTGCCACAACCTGAAGAGCCTATTATAAGGATCCTTGCATTATGTGGTAATAACTTACCATTTTTACACCATGTTGGCATTTCTTTCTCTCTTATAACATTGTCGAAATTTACTATCGGGATATTACTCATGTTAGTCATGTGTACAGCATGCGATCTGATAAGGAACTAATCATTTTTCGTAAGTTATCAAGGAGGAGGCTGTGCGCTAGACACCACATGGCTGTGTATAGCTTATCACATCGGGATGCAAGCGACAGGTTCTCGCTCTCCCCTTTCAATGCACTGATAGAAGTTTCTCACTTCAATTCCCCCTCTCTCTCCCGCACCCTCTTCACGAGAATGCATGTGTTGCTTGAGCCTTACCAAATAAAACTTCAGATTAAAATGAAACTGAGAAGCATTTTTTGATAGAGACGTATTATATTTACACCAAATCTTTGTCATATTTACACTGAATGGAATGTATTTGCAATAGATTATTTACAATAATGTACATGATATTTACAATAGATTATTTACAATAAATTTACATGATATTTACAATAGATTACAAAAGATTATTTTTCATCTAATAGTTGATCCTTACTAATATAACTAGGCGTTGAAAACCCAATCCATTTCACTAACAATCCTTTTTTATCACGTTTTAATATTTTTTCAATCAAATACACTTGTCTCTCCGATTCATTTAATTGTGTTTTTTCAATTTCTTCTGCATAAAACCTACCACTAATTACTTCTCCGTTTAGATCTCGTAAGCTATACGTTACAGGTTGAGAAGGAAATATAGAATGAATTACAAAATACTCTGCGCTCCAGTTTATGTTATAGGATTTATCGAAAAGAACCCTTTTCTTTGAGATTCGTACAACATCTCCTAGCTTAAATTTCGGTTTTGAATTTTTCAATTTATATCGTCTATTGAATGCAGAATTCAATGACATTAAAACATGATTAAGATCTTTTTTCCCCACATCTTTAGGTTTCATTCTAATGGATGAATGCATTGTTGCATTATAATCTCGAACTAAACTGTCTAGTTGCGATATCCAGTTTTTGGTTCCATGTTCAGTTAAATATCTATAAATTTTTGCTTTAAGTGTTCTATTAAACCTTTCAACTATGGAGGCTTTCTTATCACTAAAAACATGATAATGTTTAATACTATATCTATCTAATAATGCTTTAACTTTTGAATTAAAGAATTCTGTTCCCTGATCTGTTTGGAACAGCTTAACTCCTTTATTTTTAGAAATAATTGGCTCGAGAGCGTTAAATACAGATTGGCTTGCCTTGTCTTTTAATGGTACACAATATGCAAATTTTGAAAAACAATTAATAACAGCTAAGATATATTTGTAACCCTTATTAAAACGTGATAAACTCGTCATCTCAATGAGATCGGCTTGAAGCAAGTCTTTTTCACTTTTCAACTCATATTTGCGAGTGGGATAGTTCACACGCGGCACGCTATGAAGCTCTAAAGCTAACTTAGATCTAATAATATTCATGATATAGTCAAATCAGTGGTGTCGGATGATTGTCATGGGACATACTGACCAATCAGTTCACAGTTGGCAGACTATAATGTCCAAATGGGAGAGTATCAACACCATTCTCAGCAATATACCTCTTATCATCATAAGGGCTCAAACAGATTTTTGCACATTCAACCTGATACATGGTGTGATTATAGGATCTTAACATATTAAATTTTTCTACATGTTCACTACGTTCAAACAATGATTTCATATATAAATTAAAATTAAGCTTTCTACATTTCACTCCGCTCTGTACACCCTTTGCTATACATTTATTTACAGGTTCTTCATTCTCGTTACATACTAAATATGAGTAAAGTTTGGATCTAAGTCCAAGAAATCTATGGACAGGTTTTGACCCGGTCTCATCCTTGAACTTTCCTACAACTTTATTTCTCTCCATGGAAAAGCAAGGGTGGGAAGGTGGATAGTTAGAAGTATCGAAAAGGGTCAAATTTTCTCTAATCAACTGATACACATCTTTGACTTTAAGGTTTAGAAGAAAACTGTCGGTGTCAGTCATACACAGTTCTATATGATCCCACGGTATAATTTTTTGTAATTTACAATAGAAAAAATCATACATATGGAATTTACTCAACTCCAGTACGGAAAAGCCGGAATAGACAGGCTTGTTCATTTTAAGTTCCAACTTACAAGAGAAAACCGCGATCACGTTCGGACTAATTATTTGCCAGCGTTTACATAGTGGATTTGAAATGTACTTATCTAACCGTTTTTCATCCGTGATAATTTTAACATTCATTTGCTTACGACTACTTTGAATAGTTTTTCCATATATTAAGTTACAACAGGCCTTAAAGAAGGATATTTCAAATTTATTTTTCGCGTTCTGTCTATTCCGGATATTCAAGTCGATGTAGCTTTTCAGCCAGGGAGATTGGGAAAAGCTAATGACGCGATGCACTTTCAATAATTTCAAACCGAGCTGAAGGTAGAGCTTTAAATTGACATAGTGAACAATGTACTTTTCACGATCGAAAAGTGTGTTCATGAGCTTTTTGGTTCCAGTTTGACCGTTCTCATTTGTTTGGTAGTTCGACAGCAATTCGCGCGGCGGCGTTTGGTGGAGAGGTGCAAGGGGGAAGCTGGCATGCTTATCATGTAACTCTTGAGGGTACTTGAGATCACATTCTATTATATATCCGGTTTCTGAATTGGTGTCCAAATTCGCGAAATCAAGGCTGGAGATTTCTTCCTCTGAGAGGAATTTGAAATTTCCAACAGGCAAGCTTCGGCTCATAGCTTCCGAGTATAAACTGTTTGCATCAATATAAAGCAGATAATTAGACGGTTTTGAAGGATCGTATGTTTCGGGTAGATGTTTGTTATTTGCTTTGCAATAACGTTTACCGATGAATGACACCCCACCCCTCATCCCTGCCTAGAACATAAGATGCATGTCAGGATGAGTAATCAATTCTAGTTCGACTTTAGTGTGTTTCAGCATGCAATTCCAGGTGAAGTGGGCGAGAGAAACAAAATGGGTCACATCGAGGCCGTATGAGCTAAAAAGCGTAGACCTCATGGATTCAAAAACTACCGCTAATAGCATTACGTCTAAACATAAATAAAAATCGTGATATTCACCCAGATTTTTCAGCTTGAATGTTGAGAACACTCTTTGCGCATGCTCATATTCTTCGCGAGACAGAGGTGTATCAGTTAAATCGTTATGAAAACATTCGATGGGAGGAAGCGATGTTTCCGCGAATTTTTCGGGACAGCTCATGTACAAGTAGGGATATACTCCTTTTTTCAACAAGAGCTGTCTGTGTTCGCGAGGTGGATCATCAAACACCAAAAATAATCGTTCGAACTTCTTTTCCATGTCTGTACTTTCTACCAAATTACGCACCAATACTTCCAAGGGTTCAGACATAAACTTGTAGGAATCTAAAAATTTAATTTTGCCTACTGAAAGTGTCAAAAATCTCTCTGACGTATTTGCGATGCAGGAAATTTCTTTTTTACATTTACCGAGCGATTTCAGAATAAAATGCAAATCAAAACCGGAGAAATTATGAAAATAACACGATATGTACTCCGGAGTACGAGCTGTTAAATTACAAGAAACATGTGCCGCACACAAGTAATTACCGGTTTCATGCGCATGGTGATGACATTTAATATCGCTGTCTAAAAACGGTTCAGCACGAAGCCCGCAGTATACTGAATTTTGAAATTCACGCTCTTGACTTTCGGATAAAGCTTGCATCGGAATTTCTCGTTTCATATCCTCATACAAAATGTCGCCGAGATCTGTAATTTCCTGAAGAAATTTCTCTATGATTTTTTCGTCTAAACTACTCGATCTATGGAGTACAGGCCCGTAGGCGATTTCCCCGTTAACATCTATAACAACGAAACAATAGCCGCAGGGAATATGACGTGCCGTTTTCTTTGTGTAACTACGAGTAATTTCATCAGAATCGGAATCATCATCATCATCAATATTCACAACGTATGTTTCTAAATCCGCATAAATGGTGTACTTTTTCTTCAACGTCGCGCCTAGTTTCTTGAATTTAATTGTCTCTCCACGTTTAGGATATGAAACGCGCTGAGATTCAAACTTGGAACAAAGTTCCACATGTTTCAACAAATTTGCTTCAGCATCACAATTTTTAGTTTTGTTTGATGTAAATCTATGGAAACAAAAATTGCAAATGTGTACTTGACCCTTGTGTTTTGAAAGGTGGGAGAGAAGACGTGATAGCCCGTTTTTCCCGTTCGCGGTATTTACTAAACAGAAATGAGTTTTTCCTGCATCGCCTTTTAGCATTAAAAGATTAACTTGGTGTTTACGAGTGCGGAAAATGCTTGTACGGAAGGGGAAAAACTTTTTGTTGTCATACGCGATGACGTGAATTGCAATGTCCGGATTGAGTATTTCAAATTTCTTAATATCGCGTGTCGTCACCGGGAAATTTACTCCTCGCGTATTAAGTGTGTGAGCAAACTTGCTCAAATACTTTACACTCAAGTTGGAGTTCCTTGGCTTCTGATGGAAATACGCGAGCACTGACCATAAAAAGCATTTTTTGTCAGAGAGATTTTTGACATTTATAATGCAATGTTTGTTTTTCAAAAACTGGGGTGTTTGAATGAAACTGGATGTGTATATAGGATTAAATTTAATCACGTTCACATCCAGTGATTCAATTTTCTTTAGCACCCATCCACTCCCATGTCTTACGAAATTTTCGAAAGATGAGAGAATTTTTTTCACAGCCAAGAAAAAATGCTCATTAAAATCTTCATAGTTCTCAAGCACGTTTAGCGCTATGTTGGAGTAACTATGAAGATTTATTAGAGATGAGACAGAGTCACCAACCTGCTTGTCATCCATCACCACTAATTTATACAGCAAAACGTTAAGGACTATAAACCACTTAACATTCCCATCATGGCGTGCCGCATGTTCCCTAATTATATCGAAAACTCGACGTTTCGAGCTCTCAAGCACGCTGGTAATGTCGATATCCTTGTCATCGAGGGTGATGCGATAGCGGGCTGCGCTTGAATTGATGCCACGTAGTCTGCGTTCCCTCGGCATGATTCTGAAAAACAAAACGATCAGGATGAGATAGAGTACAACAGCATGTTTAGTTGTGAATTGACATTGGTAGAAGAAGGGTGTGTGAAAATGATATCTCAAGATCACATAATGTTGTATGAAAGATTAAGATTATTATCTTTTGATAAAAGATGGTTGAAATCTTCTCTGCATTTGTCCGCGGAAAACATGGCGAAAGAGGGATTTATATTCTCATCTCCACCAGACATTGTGCGATGTGTATTTTGTTCAATTTATTTGGGAAAATGGGAAGAAAGTGACATACCAGCAATAGAACATGCAAGGTACAGTCCGAACTGTAGAAGGAAAGATAATATAACAATTGAAGAGGAGATTTTGATAATAATATTCTACGAGAATATGAAGAAAGATATTCAACTTTTAATTGTGTAGAAGATTCATCCGTTCAAGGAGAGTATTTTGAAAAGCATCATCATTGTGACTTTTGTAAATCATTATGCAATAAAGCAGAGTATTTTGCGAGAAATGGTTATTTCTTACATAAAAATCCATTCTATCTGCAATGTGTCTATTGCAAATATATTATGGAAAATCCATTTGAAAAAGTAATACATTTACCGTTTTGTTTATATGAAGAGTGTGAGAAAGAAGAGCGGGGCTTGGATGTACCGGATATACCATATTCTAAAGATAAATCGCATGCATGCAGTATATTGTAGAAGGTTTTTTCTCCTCGGAGGAGAAAAACTGTGCTCGGAGGAGAAAAATAGTCCTCGGAGGAGAAAAACTGTCCTCAGAGGAGAAAAACTGTCCTCGGAGGACTATTTTCCTCCTCAGAGGATAAAATCAAAGTAAAAATGTACTTACATGTAGTGGTTGATGCTGCGTGAATCTCCTCGAGTGTAGATAGCGGGCTACAGGTGTAGATAGCGGGCAACAGGTGTAGATAGCGGTCTATGCTATGATTGATTCCTCTCAGGTGTAGATACCGCCTTTGACTCCTTTCAGATTGATTCCTCTCAGCTGTGTTGTCTCGACGAGAGCTCAACTGGTTATGAGGTTCGGAACTCGAGTTGAGAGGCGAGAAAATGCTGCGAAAACAATGAAATATTTAATAACTGAATCGAGAAATGCTATTCCTCTATCTCGTGAAATATTTAATAACTGAATCGAGAATGCTATTCCTCTATGGTCTGAAATATTTATTAGAAATAGAGTGCTATAAAGTACAATAAATTATCGCTAGAGTGTGCTTTTCATAATAATAATAAGCTAGAGCAAGGTAATCTGTTAGTAGTGATCTTCTCTTTGCTGATACAACATCAAGCTAGTGTACTGAGATGGATAATGTGTTTGATGTGGAGTCTGAGTTAAAGTCTTCAGATTTGTGCGTTCAATTCATTATAGATAGACATTTTAATCAATTAAGTGAATACCATTCTGTTCCTTTAGAAAAAAAGAGTATCAATATAAATTAAGTGAACTCTTGGACACGCACCTAGATATATTGGACCAGTTAGCAGAAAAAGGATGGACAAATCTACAATATTTAACTTTTGTGAGAGATTATGAAAAATTAGGTTCTTGCTTCAGTGATGGATACGATCATATTCTTGTTTGTGATTTATATGGTACATCATATGATAAATTCTGGGGGAATGGGGTCCGCCTCAATTCATGGAGATGTGTGTGTGCAATCCTTAAACAGTCTATCAATAGAATTAAGAAAGTTATAATAGAAAACAATGCTCATTTAACAGAAGAACAATTAAATCAAGTTATCTGGAATTTTTTACGAGATTCTGCAGATGAGACAGGCTTAGAACAGGATTGACAAAGAAAGATCAAAATCAAGTATGTGTGCAATATTGTAAATAAATGAAATGCAACAACTTTGCTACTGTAATACATTAAATATTAAAATGCGTTATCTCATTGATGATAGAAAACACTGACAAGATAAGATTCATGTTTGAAAAATGAGGTGCTCTTACTTCCATGTTGAAGGATCTAACATTGATTTGAATTATAAAATTAGAATCAAGGGTTTTATTCCCGTAGACATGGGGATTTCAGCTTCTAGCAGGTGAAGTCTCATGCTGAGTTCTAGACGAGATTTTTTTTTTTTCGTCTTCTAACACATGGATGCTATTTGAAAAATGATCGTGTGTGGGATACTTACAATCTGATAACGATCTGGGAGCACGTGTTGTTGGGGAGAAATTCGAATTTTTTTCGCCTTGTGGCACGCTCTCACTCGCACGTGCCTGGAACAGAGAGAGAAACGTATGCTATATAAACAGAAGTGATGAGAGGAAAATGTAGGGAGAGGAAAATGATGAGAGGAAGAAGCAGGCGAAGAGGAAGTTGGTGTTTGGGGACGAGCCTGAGGTTAGCGGGGAAGAGGAGGAGGACGTGCTCACTCAATCAAAGGTTAGTTTCAACAAATATTATTAACTTGTGTATGCACAGATTTTTTTTCCGTGATTGATTGTTAAAAAATCTGTGCACATACGAGTCTTTGATTATTTGATACAAATATTATTTGATATGAATATTATTTGAACTGATTAGAATGCAAGCAATATTTCCTTGAACTGATTAGAAATGGTATTATGAGATATTATTGTTTAAACTAATCAATCATGCATAAATGTTACCAATATTATTCGAAGTGATTAGAATGTAAAGGGAATATTATTTGAACTGATTAGAAATTATTGTTTAAAGTAATAAATCATGCATAAATGTTATTTCAATAACTGATATTACTCACTTTATGCAGAGAATTCGATGATGACAATTCAATGATAATCTGATGTAGAGATCTTGATCTGTAGTATGATCTGAAACAAATAAGACACTAATCAAATATTTTTCAACAGAAACGAGCTGTAATGGAGGAGGACTCCTCACTCGTGCCATTAATGAAGGAGGTGGAGAGTGCGGGACTCAAAGATTTGCTTCCTGCATTAGCAGAGAAAAAATAGAACATTTTAACATCAACTGTAAAAATTATGTGTTGCTAGTAACACATAAGTCGGTAAATTGGTCGGATATAAAAATTGTTATTGCTTAACAATTTTTATATCTGTATACATATGACCTATGTGTTACGAATTGTATGTATGTGTGAATAGATCAATAAATTGTAATATTGTTTCTATAAAAATTGTTTTCAATTCTTACCTGTTGTTGTTGTTGTTGATAAGTTTGTAATGAATAGTAGAAACACACAGAAGAAGAAGAAATGCTTCAGCTGCTCTGTTGTGAATGATATTCAAATAAGGTGAGTGCCTCTTTTTTAGTTTGTTGTGAGCATGCTCACTAGTCTTTTCCGCTACACACACACACACACACACACACACACACACACACACACACACACACACACACACACACACACACACACACACACACACACACACACACACACACACACACACACACACACACACACACACACACACACACACACACACACAGCCGTGCAGGCAAGCGCTCGCTCCCTCCTACATTAGCAGGTGTTCCTACAGATGTGGGTGGCCCAGCATCATTTCTCCCCTTTTCAAATCGCATTCACCTTTCAGATTTGAAATAATATTCTTATCATTCAAGCGATGTTATAAGCACATAGCAATCTGATACATGCATAAATCTTGTAAAAGGTTGGCATATTATGAGAGAGAGTGAACACCTGCAGTTTCAAATTTCAGTCTACACCTCCGTGATTGATTGTATAAACACTTGTGTGAGAGAGAGAAGTACAGACCTATAGTTTCAAATTCCAGTCTAGACATTTCTGACTATATCAATAAATCATGTAAAAGGATGTGTGAGAGAGAGTGAAGTAGCTTTAACGACTAAACACTTGTCACATAAATCGATTTAGACATTTTTTTTCATGTAACGGAATGTAACGGTTTTCAGTGCAGGAGTTATCGGGCTTAGAAAGGGACCTCACAGGGAGGAGAGCGCATGTCTCACGTTTCACTTTAATCTGACAGTATAGGAACAATCGATCAAAATGGAACTTGATCCTTATCTCCTTTACTCGCCTTTCGAAATAAAGAAGGGTGCGGGAAAGAGATGTCACGAGTAAAAGAAGGAGAAAGCATCTGCCTAGAGCCGTCTGCTGGTTGTGAGATGAGGTGATCTTTTTTATACAGACACGAGTCCCTATAACACGTGCATCTCATCAATTTAGAAAGAGAGATATATCTTTCTCTATCCCCCTCATTCGAGACACGTCAAACATCTACATTATGATTGTACAAATGATTTGTCATCTGTTGTTAAAAATTCCGATGAACTTTGGAAATGCTTGTACGATATTGCAGATAAAAAATGTAAAAGAACTTAGATCATTGTAGAGATTTATAGCATTAGATGCAAGAGAATTTCTCAATTCAATTAGATGTAGAGAGAGAGAGTCATTGATCTCACTCTGGATTCGCTAGTATAGAGTAATATGGATTCACTTTAATCTGACAGCAAGGGAATTTTTCCCCCTCATCTATACTGGGAGAGAATTTCTCAATTCACTTCAATCTGCCAGTATAGCAATATGGATTCACTTCAATCTGTCAGTATAGCATTAGATGTAGAAATATGGATTCACTTTAATTTGACAGTAGAGAATTTTTCCCTCTCAAAGAGATTTTTTTCCCTCATCTAGCATTCACCTCAATCTGTCAGTATAGCATTAGATGTAGAAATATGGATTCACTTCAATCTGTCACTATAGAGAGGGAATTTTTCCTCCTAAAAGGAAAATTTTTTTTTCCCTCACCTGGGCAAGGAGAGAGAGAGAGAGAGATATCTTACCCCCCTCACCTCCACTGGGCAAGGGGAAGGGGAAATCTATTTTCAGAAAGAGAGAGAGAGAAAGATATATCTCTCTCTCTTTTCATCCCCCTCACCTCCACTGGGCAAGGGGAAGGGGAAATCTATTTTTAGAAAGAGAGAGAGAGAAAGATATATCTCTCTCTCTTTTCATCCCCCTCACCACCACTGGGCAAGGGGAAGGGGAAATCTATTTTTAGAAAGAGAGAGAAAGATATATCTCTCTCTCTTTTCATCCCCCTCACCTCCACTGGGCAGGGGGAAGGGGAAATCCATTTTTAGAAAGAGAGAGAGAGAGATATATCTTACCCCCCTCACCAACACTGGGCAAGGGGAAGGGGAAATCTATTTTTAGAACACCCCCCACCCTACAGGCGGGGGGAAGGGGAGGAGGGATGGACGAGGGGGGAGAGGGGAGAGGGGATTTCGAGCAAAAAAGTCAGTCTTAAGTATCAAATATACTCTACTTCCTTCAATCATAAAACTTTTCTAGCAGATGCACTTAGTTGCTGGAAGGCTCTTAATCAATCAGCTTATCTCATGAGAAATATTATCTAGAAATTTCAATCAACTTGATCAAAATATCTGATTCCTTGACATGAGAGGGTATATCATTCTAAATAAAATCATATCAGAGTATTCAAAGTTAATCATTTTTTTACAGTTTTAAGTGATCAGTGAGTGTTATTTGGATGTTCAATTCTGTTTGTAAACAATCTAAATTCGAACTTATCTGTTTTTAATTGTTTGGACTGAAAATTGGACTTCAATGGAACATAACCCACTTTTCAAACAAGAAAGTATGAATAAAAATTCGGGTAAAATACAGTTATGGGCTGTGCCTGTTGGTCCTTCTCCAATCATTTTAAAGAATTGTATTTTGTTTATCTGTAAATAAATATATAAACTATGCTTCTATGCTCTTGTACTCCAGGGCGAAGCTTGGTGCCTCGATATTAATATTTGTATGGCCTAATATTTGACATTGTTAAAATTATATTAGTCTACGCAATAAATAAATAAAAGACGATTTGGCAACAGAGCAGAGCGAGAAATTGCTAGCGCTATCCGCTTTGTTGAACGATAGACAAGGATAGCAATACCATTGCTAATCAAACACTGCCATTATAACGTGGACCTCACAATAATCGAGGCTTGTGTTCACTGGAACATAATGAACCTAATTATAACCAAATTAAACAAGGGAATGGGCTGATGAAATTAGGCGATAAGCCGAGAGGCGTTCAAACGGAGCCCAGAGGCGTTCAAACCAACAAACTTCTACAACTCAAATTATTATAAATAATGCGCGGATAGAGACATCTCCATGTCAGTATGGTTTAGATAGGAAGCATTAGAGTTTAATATGGGTAATGCTGACAAATCTGAGTGGAACTCACTGTACTATTAACGACACTGGACTACTGAAACAGAGATAGAAGCGCAATGCAGAACAAGTTGTCTTGCGAAATTTATAATATACCTCCATCAACTGACTAAATACTATTCTCCTATTAACGCTCTCCTTCCTCGTAATATTCTTCTTCCTCTCCCTCATTCTATGCTCCACTGCTCCTTCTTCTTCCCTTCTTCTTTTTATTTTCCTTTTCCTTCTTATTCTCCTTCTTCTTCTTTTTCTCCTTCCTCGTCCTCTTCCACTGCTTCTCCTCAATCTTCATCTTCAAATTTTTCTTTTTCTTCTCCCACTTCTTAGATTTCCAATCTTCGATCTTCCCCTCCCTTCTTTCTGAGATGGGTGAATTTTTTTCCAACTCAGAGAGGTTCTTTACTTCATCTGTAACCCATTTCTCCTATTTTCTCTCTCCTTCTTCTTCTTAATCTCCTTTTTCTTCTTCTTCGTCTCCTTTTCCTCTCCCTCTTTACTCTACTTTTTCTTCGTCTTCTTTTTTTCTTCTTTTTCTTCTTCTTCTTCTTCTTCTTCTCCTTATTTTCTTCACTCCCTTTTCTTAGCTTTCCTTTCCTTTGTTTCTTTTCTCTCTTTCTCCTCCAACAAATTTCTATATTCCCTCTTCTTCTTACGTCTTTGTCTTATTCTGTTCTTAAACATCTTATTCTTCTTTCCCTCTTCTTCGCCTGTCTTCTTCTATTTTTTCTTTACTCCATTTTCTCTCTTTTATCTTTTCTTCTTCGTCTTTTTTTCTCCCTCTTCTCTCTCTTCTCCCACTTCCCTTTTATTTGTTTCTCTCCCCTCCAACAAGCTTCTATATTCCTCTCCTTCTTTTCCGTCTTCGTCCTACCCTTTCGTAAACTTCTACTTCTCCTTTTTCTCCTTCTCCTTCGCCTTCTTCTTTTTCCTCCGCCTCATTTTTCCTAGCTTTGCCCTCCTATTCCTCTCAATTTTTCTCCGCTCCTCTATCATTGTCGCAGATCGTGAGTAGTGGCACCTTATCTCCGTTGTTTATAGAGGCAGGCTACTCCTGAATTGAAATAGTTTCATTCGCAGAGATTGGGGTTGTCTAGTGCAGAGGGTTGTTGTTCGATGGTCGGGGGGGAGAGGCTTTGGAATAGTTCTTGATAGGGAGGAGAAGAGAGAGTGCAAATAGTTGACATTAATAGTGCGACTTCTGCACGTGAAAACTATTTGCCGTGACAGTTCAGATTAGTTATCTAGTTGTAGTTAGTTGAAACTTGGTTAGTTAGTTGACTAGTTAATCTCTGTAGTGTTAACCTTATTAGCCCTTATCAACAACCATTCATGTCCTTCACATTATTCCATACTTATAGGTAACCTGTGCTCCGCAAATGTCGAATTAAAGTCTTGACAAACTAAAAACTTCACCTACTGGAATCTTGAAGAATTTGAAATAGATCTATAAACATCCTCGGTAAACTAAGAATTGATATGCTAAATCTTAGTTGATTAGTTAAGTAGTTTGAACGTGATGATGCGTCATCCGTGAATTTCCTATCCCGTACGTGTATAAGCCTTTTCTTCTTTAACATATTATGGATTAATATCGGGGACCGAGCTTCGCTCTGGAGTACAAAAGCATAAAAAATGTAGCCTATTATGAAAGAAGAAATTATAATAACATTCATACAGAAATGTTCTATCTAATCACAGTAAATTGAGATTAATACCCAGAAGAATGCAAAAATTCCCCTCACAAAGGCCCAGTTGCACAAAAGCCGGTTAAATTTTAATCCTGATTTACTCTACGTGAACCAAATCAGAGAAGACCATTTCAAAAAGATTGATTTACTGGAATTGATCTGGATTGAAAATAGCCCGGCTTTTTTGCAACCGGCACTTAGTACCTGATTGAATGATTACAAGAGTTCTACAGCTGAGTCATAATATTGACACAGTCCCATATACATGAACTCGCTCACTCACTTCCATCACCAACAGATGACGAAATAATTATTTTCATCTGTTTTTCCAAGGATGAATAATAAGTATCCTTTTAATGTCCTTCAGCAAGTTTTCTCAGGGATGAGACCTAGTTCAATCGAATCTTTATACTATAAACCACTATGTTCTGAATTTAGTGAGAATCGTTAGAGCCGTTTTCGAGATGCGGTGAAATACAAACATATAAACATATAAACATCTAAACATCTAAACATCTAAACATCTAAACATCTAAACATCTAAACATCTAAACATCTAAACATCTAAACATCTAAACATCTAAACATCTAAACATCTAAACATCTAAACATCTAAACATATAAACATATAAACATAAAAACATATAAACAGAGGTTGCTCGTTTAATAGTATAGGATATAAGTCACAACGTAGAAATGTACACTGTAAAAATAACACATTTATAACTCGAAGTTACATAATATTTTTTCTCGACCATTCTCTGCTTTCAACTTGGTATGACCAGTTGTCAGTATGTATTGTATGAAGAACAGGTTTTAGTGATGATGTTTCACAGCAGACGATTAGTATCCATTTATTGATTTATTCATTTGCAAAAAAATATAATATCGGAATGAAAAAAACGTATTGTTGATACGTAAACCCAATCAGTCATTGGCCGTTTTCACACCGATATCTCTCCGACACGACACGACAGAATTTACTCTTATGGACAGTATTAGATGAGGCTGTAATTCACAACTGCGCGAGGTCTACTGTTTACAGTCTACTGTTTACGGTCTACAGAACTACCAGTATGGATAGGTACTGGAAACTGATAAAAATGTGGTGGAAAATTAATTTTATTATATGAAATAATAATCTATCCAAACCTGTGATCTTATCAGTTCTGTATCCACTATTGTATTCATCTCAAGTTATAAATTGTAAATCAGTAAAAATATAACTATATTGCGAGAAAAAAGATTGATCTTAAGTTTAATAATTCTACTAACATAATAAAACAATCTACATGGCCTCAAATTGAACTTCCTTTGAAGTTTGGACACCTGATTCACATTTTTAGTCGATAATTTTCGTGAAAAATGATTCAATATTGAAAAGTTTGAGAATTTCTTTGGTTGAAAGACAATGTTCCCTTTCAAACAATACGAGGCTCCATTCAAATTGGGATTCCTCTGGAATGTACTAAGAATTTATTTTGTTAGAAGTCACTGTTTGAAATAATACGAGGCTCTATTTCAATTGAATTCGTTTATAAATGAGTTAACTGATTCACATTATTAGTCAATAATTTTCGTGAAAAATAGTTCAAAATTGAAAATATCAAGAATTTTCTTGGGTTATAAAGGTTGAAGCAAGAATATTCTCAAGGTAGAAAAGTTCTTAACAGACTTCAACCCGCTAAACTTACCAGCAGTATATCTATTTGAAAGGCTGTCAGTCTTGACACTTTCTCCATTTTTCTCTGCCACTTTTCAGCGTGTCTCACGATTCTTTTAGGTCAGCTGACTTCTCTATGATGTAGGCTGCAAAGTATTGGTGAAAAAACAAAGAAAGTGGAAGAAAAGCGTGATAGACAACAGAAAAAATGCCAAGAATAGAAGTCGGGAACATGAAACAAAGTAAGAAGACTTTAGGAGACAGGCAACACCTGGAAGTGATAGACTGACATGAAGTGAGAAAGAATGAAAGAGGCAATGAGGTATAGTGAATGAGAGAGAAAGAAAGGAAGAGAGAAAGATGGAGTGTAATGGGGAGAGAGAAAGCGAGAGAGAGAGAAAAATAAAGTGCAATGAAGAGAAATAGAGAGCGAGAGAAAATGAGTGAGAGAGTGAGTGAGGAAGAAATAGAGAAAGACATGGTGTGATGTAGAGAGTAAAAGAGTGAGAGAATCAATGATGGAGAAAGAGAGTGCACCATGAACAATATCAACTAGGCTAGAAATTTACAGCAAGAATGCGTGTGTCTAGGCTAAATAGACTAGATCTTCTTTCCAAGTTTTTCTCGTCTTCACGACTATACCTGTTCTTTTAGAAATAGTTCCTCCTATAGTGAGGTCCACGTTATAATGACAGTATTTGATCAACTTTGGTTTTGCTATCCTTGTCTATCATTTGACAAAGCCGGTGGTACTATCCTTTTCTAGGTCCACAACGATGACAATTATGTTTTTGTCAGTGTAGAAATATAATTGATTAATGCAGGGAATCGGCATCGCTATTTTTCTATCTTAATCTACTGCCATTATAACATGGATCACACTACACTTCTTCCTTTTCTATAAAATTGTTTTACACTTTTCACTTCAGTTAATGACGAGCTCACTCCACTGGCCTGAAAAGTTTTAAAGTTGATTTTACTTTCTATTTACCAATTCTAATCTAAGCATTCTTCAGCTCATCTTGGAAAACCTCTCAATATGCTTTTTTCATACTCTGATGTTAGACATATCATGATCAGACACATTCAGTCACAATACTTCACATAGTTGCTTATGAAGACATGTCTAATTGCCATGACTAATCAGTGTGAGTTGCGTCATAAGCAGCAATGTAAAGTATTGTGTCTGACCATGTCTTGTCTTGTCTTGACTAACAGGTTTGTGCCTAGCCTTACTCAACTTCTGAACCACATTTTTTGTGTCTTATACTTGCGAGGGAGGATTTTTGCTATTGTAGTACAGTATCATATTACCTTGCTGAGTAATATAGTATCACAATATAACTGAGAAATATAAGGTCTAAAGCCACATACACATACTATTGATACTATTACACCTACCGGTTAAGCCAGTTACATTCACACATCGATTTTTTTCTGTCCTTATGATTTCTATCAGATTAAACAAAACTTCACAAATATCATATGTTTGACATCATCTGATCAATCTAATAGCATTTATAAGGATTGCAAAAAATCTTACGTCCAAGAATGGATGTGTGTGTAACTACTCACGATGTTGGTGTTTTAATCAGTTCTGAAAGATTCTAATCAGTTGAAGAAAAAGCTAATTTGGGGAATGAATTTGGGTAATACTATATACTGAAATATACCATATTGATAAACTGAATCACGTTTTATTAGTTCTCTAAAACTTGCAAATGTTCTGATTCACAACAAGGCTAAGGGTAACCGTCCACTGGAACCGTATTCAACCGATCCGTTCGGCCGTTGGATCGGACGAATCTGCCGACCGTTGATATGGTCGTCCATTGGAGCCGTTTACGTCAGTCTAGTTCAGTAGTTGGCTGAACTCTCGAATATTGAATTAACTAATATCATAGCCACAAACTTTTTCCATAAACAATGATTATATTGAGATTTTGAAAATTGAATAAACAAATATATTCACTGAATTAGTTATTCATTACAATAATCTTACCTTCCGATCCTATTCATTCTGCAATCTTTGTCCACAAATTCCTTTGAACATCACGACGATGATATCTTTTGTCTCGCATATCCCACAATTGAACATGCTCTTGAACCAAACCTATCAACTTTTCATTGCCCATAGTTTCAACTTTATAAAACAGAACAACCTCAAAAAACAAAAACAAACAAGACTGTGAAACAATTTTAGGTTGGGAACACTTTGTTGTCTCAGCTCGACTAGTTAGTTCGGTCGGATAGAGCCGGAAAATCTCATTCAATTCGGATCGAAAAATTGATCGGCCGTATGAACCTGTTGCAATTCCTTTCTTTGTTGGGGGATCGTTCGGACGAGTTCGGTGGTTTTCGGCCGATGCTAGTTCGGACGAAAACGGTTCTAGTGGACGGCCCACCTAAACTAACTATCAAATTCATTTTGTTATTTCAAATTATTGTCTATCATATCGAATGAAACGATTCCAAATCGACTTGACCACTTTTCAGGTTGAAATTCGGGTTCACTTCTATTTCAAGTACGAACTTGTCAATTTCAAACTTCATAAGTATATCTCAGTTGGAGCTTGTCTCACTGAAGCTCGAGCTTTACTAAAGAAACTTGTTTCTCAACAATTTTCTTATAGATAATAAAGAACGATGGGAAAATATATATCCCTTTCAATATGACATTTACGCCTTTTCACCCGCTATACATCCATTATAATACGGTAATCGTTTATCAGTAATAAAAAGAAGTATTATTTGTCGTTTTCACACTTATAATTTATCAATCACTGAACTATGAGCTGATAGCTACTGCCACCTACCGACAAAATTTAGAAACATGTTGTCGACCAATCAGAGAAGAAGGAGGGGCTTGGATCTTGCTTGTGATTGGTCGGTCCCTTTTCTCAGCTCAGTTTTTTCTAAGAACTTGCAGCCATGTTTTTTCTTGTCCACATTTTTTTCCTGTATAAAAAAATTTTTAATTGCCTTAATTATCATAAAGTTATTGCTCTTATTGATTTTATCATTGCTTAATGATTTATAATAAATTGATAAAAATGTAATTGTATATAACCATCCTCGGTGAACTAAGAAACTAATTTATTGCGAAATTCCAAGTTAATCAGTCCAGTAGTTCAGACGTGATGATGAGTCAAAACATGTACATTATGCAAAAGTCAATTCCATGCTTTATGCATAGTATAAAGTAAGTCACACGTTATAATGGCAGTGGAGAAAAATATGATAAAAACGTTGCTGATCCTCTGTCTTGTCAATGCCTTGAAGATTTATTGATGTAATATTAACGGTTCATTCTCGTTAAAAATAATCAATGATATTTTATTAAGCAAGAAAAAGTATTTTTAAATAATTAAGATGAAATATTTTGTTAATTAATTATTAGTTCTACGCTGTTAAAAGACGATCTGGCAACACAGCAAAGCGAGAAAGAGATAGCGCTTTCCACATTGTTGAATGATAGACAAGGATAGCAGTACCATTGCTAGTCAAACACTCCCATTATAACGTGGACCTCCACCTCACTATAGATTGATTTGATTTATTCATTCAATTATTCACAAATCATAGAAACAATTCATATAATATTTATAGGAGTTCATATGAACATTCAAAAACCTCTGGAGCGATTTCCCAACAGGATACAACAAACACAGCTCATAAAACTTCCTTGAAGCTTGTCTTTACAAATTTACGATTTTCCTGACCTGCAGTTAAGAGTTCATGCAGCAACTTCTCTTAAATAGCTCTTTACAGTAGTCAAATACATAAAATACCGGAACATATTACTACTGATGGAGACAATATTGTCAATAGGTTTGGCTTGGAGGAAATCATTTTCTGGTGGAGTGGTAGGAAGGTAGTGGTGGGGTCCCTCCACCCCTCCCGAGTGATGAAAATACTTTCCTCCTACTCTAGAAGATCAACACGCAAACACAACTTGATTGGCATGCTCTCTGTCTCACAATTTTAGAACTAAAAGTATGTGTTTGTTTTAAAATCTGCCACCAGAATGTGCTTGAATAAGATTTGCTGAGGGAAGCATTGTTATATCTTCATTATTTTTGTGAGAGATGCTCTAATGGTAATTGGTGATAATAATAATATTCGTTTGGATTCGTATTTTTTTAGAATAGCTGTTCACCCAGTTGTCAATATTTGCAGTGGCAGAAGTCTTCGGGGTGAATAACGTTTGATAATAATAATTAATTCATTATCATTTGAATAATTGCAATATCTCAGTAATTTCCATCTGTAGACTGGCTGATGAGCTGGCTAATCTTGATGAGTAATGGGTTCGTTTCCCGGGCTGACAAATAATTTTTGAATAGTAGCGCTCATCGAATTTCCATCTAGCTGTTTACCCTGTTGTCAATATTTGCAGTAGCAGAAGTCTTCGGGGTATATTACAGCATTCAATTTGGATTTTCGTTTAATAATAATAATACTCGTATGACTTTTATTGATGTGGAGTCCCTGACGGAAGTTCCACCTAGCTTCTATACATCATTTAGCCGTCAATGGGCCT
The DNA here is from genome assembly GCF_014356525.2 of Nilaparvata lugens. Classification (NCBI taxonomy): domain Eukaryota; kingdom Metazoa; phylum Arthropoda; class Insecta; order Hemiptera; family Delphacidae; genus Nilaparvata; species Nilaparvata lugens. Next base: position 8,827,392 of record NC_052508.1, read on the forward strand.
TAAAACTGTCATATTCCAGCCGGGACCAACAATTTAACGTACCCATCTGATAACACGGACAATTGGCCTTTTTGGTTGTTACTCACATGTCTTCACTTGTGTATGGAGAATGAGATTAGGAGTATCATCAAACATACATCGAACCTTTATTAAACAACCTTACACTTGGTGTTGGTAGGGTTAGTCTAGTTTATTGTTGATTGTTTATTGTTTTTGAAGGGACAGATTCAAGGATCCAAGGGTTCAAAGAACCCTACAAGTCAACCGAAGCTTATTGTATTCCCAAGTAGTATGTTGGTTAGGCGAACCTGTGTTCTTTACAAGAACCAGGAGTTATCCCTATACTAACATCCCATTCATCACCCGGTTGTTGTTGCAATCCAGTGTGATATGCTTGGCAGTCTCTTCAGACTGAATAGTCCTCGTGACTTACATGAGTTCCACTCCTGGTCTTTTTCTATGTCCTTCCACTGAGAGAGGGGACGCCAAACTGCCTCTAGGGCGCCCGGCGCCCGGCCACTCTCGACTCAGCCTCTTGACCAACATTTGTGCCTGAAGTTTCACCGATCTCTGGTCTCTTGGATTTTCTTTTTGCCCCTCCGAAACTCTGCAGGGTAAAAAGCCTCACCTCTCCCAGGAAGTTTTGCCTGAATGGCCGCCCTTCTCTGAGCAGTGGTGAGTTTGGTCTCTCCACCCAGAAAATCGTGACCTACGTAAGTTTCACTCCTGGCTTCTTTATAGGTCCTTCTGCTGGAGGAGGGGTCACCAAATTAGCTCTAGGGCACCTGGCCACCCTCGACTTAGCCTCTTGATCTACATTTGTGCCTGGAGATTCACACATCTCTGGTATCTTGGGTTTTTCTTTTTGATGGGGCAGATCCTGTTGGTTTAAAGGCAAGGCAGCTTCTGGAGTTGCCTTGAGGTCCATTTTAGTCGCCTCCTACGACAAGCATGGATGCTGTGGGTGAATTCTGGTTTTCAACACATTCTTGAGTACGATGATCGATTGAAAGCTCCTCCAACCCACAGGGGGTACAAAGTCACTTAGTCTAGTTACACAAACATCGATGATTTTTTTGTCCTTATAAATCTTATTATATTAATTATTTAATATAAGACCAAACATAACTTGGCAAGAAGGTTATGTTTTCATGTGTTTGCCAATTTCCGTTAAATCTGGTAAATTTCATGAGGACGTCAAAAATGAAACGCCCAAAAATTGAAGTTCTTTTAACTGGTTTTTCAGAAGTGTAGTTTAAGGGAACGAATGAATGTAAACAGACAGTAGGATGTGCACTGAACAAGCATAGAAATTATAGTATGAAGTTGTAGGAGATTTTACTGGCTAAATTGGTTATAAGATTCCACAAAATAATAACAATTATGTTTAATGTCGTCTATCTAACATAATATTATACTCCAGAATGGACCACTATTGGAATGTATGTTATTAATACTATAAAGTATGAAACAAAATTTACGATAGCTGATCACTAAAGGTAGGCGCACACAGATCGTCATCGGACGGACGGCACGCATCGGACGGATCGGAAGATTAGATTTAATGCATTGTTTTCAATTGGAGTGCGCATATCTATACGGAAGCGGATAGGTATGCGCACTCCAATTGAAAGCAATGCATCAAATCTAATAATCCGATGCGTGCCATCCGTCTGATGACGATCTGTATGCGTCTACCTTTAGTTTCCATTCCTTCACTCACTAATAATAAACTAGTTCCCAGCCACACGTACGTATATTACATTTTACCAACGTTGAATTGGTGACGTCATTTGACGGTCCTAATGCATCTAGATCGGAGACCACAGAACAATTCTGACAAGGAAGTATTGACGTCATTACACGATGGTAAAATCAAAATACAACCGGACCTTTCCTCAAGCATTAAACATGAGGGAGGCTGTTTGACTCGTTTACTAGTGTCCCATTTCAATTGAATCAAGATAAAACCGACCTTTGTCCACGCATCTATTATAATATCGGGGCACCGAGCTTTGCTCGTTATTTATTTATTGATAAACAGAACACAATTCTTCAAAATGATTGGGGAAGGACAAACAGGCACAGCCTAAAACTGTTTCTTCCCCGAATTTTGATTTTTACACTATAAATGGTCCAAAAAGTCCTTCAGCGAGTTTTCCCCGGCATGAGACATAGTGAAATCGAATTTTTATATCATAAACCTATGTTCCAAATTTCGTGAAAATCGTTAGAGCCGTTTTCGAGATCAGTTGAACATAAATAACCAAATATAAAAATACAGAAATTGCTCGCTTAATAAAATAGGATAATAAAGAGAAGAATTGGCTAGTACATGTACGGGATAGGAAATTCACTCATCACGTCTGAACTACTGGACTGATAAGCTTGGAATTTTGCTTGAAGATTCTTAATTTACTGAGGATGGTTATAGGCTAATTTTAAATTCTTCAAGATTTTAGTAAGTTCAGTTTTCAGTTCGTCAAGATTTCAATCAGACCCTTGCGGAGCATGGGTGAAGAATAGAAGAATAACGGAACCTTTCTGACCCATTTACCAGTGTCCCATTTTGAGGTTAAGGTCACCCAAGTATTAGGGGTGGTCCTGTTTTCACAGCCCCCACCTACAAGGGTTCAAAGGTCAAATTACAACGTAGACGTAGATTTTCATTAGCCCCATCCCCAAAACAATTCAGATCCCCTCACGCAAGCAAATCTCATTTGTGGTTTGGGTAAGCCACTATTACTATAGTGAAGTCCACGTTATAATGGCAGTGTTTGATTAGCAATGGTATTGCTATCCTTGCCTATCATTCAACAAAGCGGATAGCGCTATCTCTTTCTCGCTTTGCTCTGTTGTCAGATCGTGTTTTAACAATGTAGAATTAGAAATTAATTATCAAAATATTTCATCTCAATTATGAAATTCCATAATAAAATTATAATTTATTGCTTAATAAAATATGATTGATTATTTTAAACGAGAATCGACAGTTAATATTACATCAATAAACCTGTATTAGCTGCCGTCTATAGGAGGCATTGACAAGAGAGGATTGAAAATTAATTAACAAAATATTTCACCTTAGAAAAATTCATTATGAAATTATTGAAAAATATAATTTTGTGCTTAATAGAATATAATTGATTATTTTAGACGAGAATGAACAGTTAATATTACATCAATAAACCTGTATCAGCTACCGTCTGCACAAGACGGAGGATCGGCAACGTTGTTCTCCTATCTTTCTCCACTGCCATTATAACGTGAATCTCACCATACACTATTGTGGTTGTCGGCTGCGTTCTCTCTCTATTTTATTGATTATGTTTTAATGGGCTTGTACCCCTTTCAACCCCCCCCCCAACCCTGAAACCTGACATTTGCGGTCGCCGCTTCAACATTAAGTTGAGGTTAGTAGTGTCCTCTATTTTAGGTTTGGCGGGGGTGGGGCAAGGAAATGTAGGGGTGGTCTTTGAGTCTTCTAATTTCGATTCCAGTAGTGGGCCATTGTCCTTTGTTGCTCTACGCGATCCGCTAATAGTGCTGTAACATATCAACTGGTGAATATTTATCACTAATTCGAACAGGTAACACGATACAGATAGGTAAAAAACACTTAGAAACTCACATTATTTTCCGAAATTTTCGGTAGTTGTGCCACCTTTGTCAACGGTCTAGATGAAGTGGTGTTTTGGTGAATATATTTTATATAATTTTTTTTTCTGTGAAAATTGAAAATTGAATTTCAACCTCTTTCAACCTCAAAATTTTTCCAGCAATCAGAATATTTCAACTTAATTATGTGTAACGCTAGTTCGCCACCATGGTGCATATTGGGTACCGCTAAAAATGGACTAGCAAATAATGGCCGTCAGACAAACGTATGTTCTCCTGACCGAAAACTACACAACATCTCAATGAATTTGGAAATATACAGTGTATATCTAGGCATTTGAGACTCCTGATCTATATATTTGTTGTGTATCTGCCATACGCTAAATAATATTAATTTATATACTGATGAATATATTCAGGTTTATAACTCCTAATTCAATTGCTGAATGAACCTGTGAGTTATTTGTGAAGTTTGTTAAGTTTTTGCAGGGATTGTAATTGTATTTTTGTGAATTAGCATTACATGTTTTGGACAAATTTGTCAGGGATATTTTTGTCAATTTAGTAGAACTAATATCAATTTTCAATAGATCATGTAGAATTTTTCAGTGGGAATTGTGCGTTCTCATCTTCATGAGATTATTTACCTTTTCCCATACATTATTTGTTTTGGGACGGCAGAATACATCACACACAGATTTAAGCTTAGCAATCTAATCTAACTGTCTACTTGGATCTTAGATTATAGAAACAGTAATCAAAAGTGTATGATTGTTCAGCCTATATTTTGATGAATTGTGTTTTGTATATCATTGAATGGATAAATAAATACCCAGCTTATATTGAATTTAGAATTATAATGGTCCAGTGGAAGTCTTGAAAATGTTTATGTCTTTACATTGTCTATTAGCAATGAATAGTAGCTTCCAGCGCTCTGTCCAAAAACTAGTACTATAGTCTCTTTAAATACGGGAGGATACGAATTTACCTTGGGAGAAAATTTTTTGATGTGTCGAAATATAGAATTGATTCGTTCTAAGCATCATTAGAAACGTTATTGGCGTTCCACTACCTTTTGGCATGAATTATTCATTCATATCTGAGTTTTTGTTTTCATTCACAATTTAATCTGTTGTATGTTGATGAGTTCTTACCTCAATCTACTCAAAAACAGTTATATTAATGTGCCACATTGGTTTTAAAGATGAAATCTTCTCTTCTTCTTATGTCATCTGTAGCTATGTTCACAATAATGATTGTTTGTTTATGGAATCTCCAACTTCTAGGCAATATTATATCAACTACATTCGAACCTCTGTATAACGAAGTCGATTATCCCGAGAAAAAATTCGCTGCAGAGAGGTATTCGTTATTGAGAAGTTCTGTCAAGAAATCTGCCACGATCTTATGGATCTTATAATATCGTATCACAGCAGTAAATAAATGAATATGGTACATAGAACATATCGCGAACGTAGATACGACGTTCGCTGAACGATGAACGTAGATACGAACGTAGATTACGCGAACGTAATAGGGTACCTATTAGGCCAATATTAATATGGAAATTGAAAATTAATGCTGTTTGGAAAAAACATGTTTTTTGAATATATTTATAGAATGTAATGAGTAAGTAAACTCACCAATTTATTTTCAGAAAGCTTGATTTGTACTATTAGTGGAGTTTAATCAAAGTACATACTCTGTAGCAATATTTTTCAACTCTTTACACTACTATTAGATGGAACGTAAAATACGGTTATTTTGTCAATAACTTCACTATGAATATCAACTTTCCTATTTTTTAATGTTTCATATTTGAAAAAGTGAGTAATTTTCGGTTCAATTTTGCATTTGAATAAAAAATCATGTTTGATAAACGACTCACATCTATTCAAACAGCCAGACATGTCTGGTACACTATTTTCCAGTTTTAATCCTTGCCTGATAATTTTGAAAGCCTCTAGAACTTCTTGATCTGACGGATTCTTCTCCTCAGGTTCCGTCACAGCTATCATCATCATAGTCAGCTCAAAGAATTGAAATGTGTGACAAAAGCAAGAATGGGGAAGTCCAGTCGTTCACCTGCCTGGTCTACAATAATGACAAGCTCTTGGAATTCAATATCCAGTAACTTGCATTCAATTTCCGACTTGTGTTTCACCCTCTATTAACTGTCTACCACCCTATCTTCTTCCTACCTGAATTGCCATTATTTTAAGTCTATTGACCTTTCTGCTGAAACTAAACAATTCCTTGGAAATAACCGTCTGCTTCCAATACACACTACACTTTGTATGTTGAAGTCAAAACTTTGTTGTTGAGAGGTCCGAAATTCTTTACATAGAGGTAAATAAGCAGCTAAAACTCAAAAATGTCATGGGACAAGGTAGAAATTCGTTGTGTAGAGGATTTCGTTAAGTGGAGGTTCGTTATAGAGAGGTTCGACTGTATTTAATGATTCATTTCAATCCACTTCATAAAAATTTAGTTCCGATATTTAATTAATAAAGTTCAATTTTTTTTTAAACTAAACAGAAAACCAGCCGTCTCTCCCGAGCCCATGGCAGACGATGTTGAGTCGATCGCCACCGAGAGAGGAGGAAGAGAAGAAGAAGGAGAAGAAGAAGAAGAAGGAGAGGAGGAAGACGAAAAGAAGGAGGAAGAAGAAGAGGAGCTGACCAAGAGACCTCGTTCAACGGCCATCTTCCAGATGGAAGCAACCTCTCAGACTCCGTCTGTGGATTTGGACAAAGGGAGTAAGACGGGAGTGTTCTGGTCGAATGCTGATCTGCTAATGGCGGCACGCCTAGTCAGCAATTATTCTGCGCATGAGCAGAACACCGAAACACATCAGAAGCCTCCGGTCAGTTTGCTCAAGGATCCAGAACAGATGCGAAGGGTTTACACGCTTATCTACGACGTTCTAAGGTGTAAGTACCTCTAGTGAGGCTCACGTTATAATGGCAGTGGAGAAAGATAGGAGAACAACGTTGCCGAACCTCTGTCTTGTCAATGCCTTCTTAGTCCAGTCAACGAAAAATTATAGAGTGAAAAGTTTGGAACACAATTTTCAACTCCACAGCTCTTTTGAGGATAGTAAGAGGATTAACATATCAATAGTCTCCACCCCTACCCACTGTGCTAAGGGGGTGGGGGTGGTTTCAAAGTACCATTTTTCACATATATCTCGGGAACTATGCATCTTATGAGCATTTATATTCTATGCAAAATTGAAGCTCACAAAATTACCAACAAGTTTTGTTTGTTCTCTACATATTTTCCATATCTCTCACAGTTTCTGAGATATCCGCTCTTGAAGGTGAGAAAGTTTTTGAAATAATACTTTTGACATAAACTTTAGAACATCACTTTAGAACATGAATATCTCGAAAAGTATCGGATTTATCTAGAATATCTATAAAACAAAGCTTGTAGGGAATTTATTAAGCTCCATTTTTATGTAGTTGATCATGTCAATAGAATACATTGTTCCCAAGATATAAGCACGTAAGTAATAAGTGGAAAATGCAACCTTCAAACCACCCTCATCCCTTCAGCACATGATGTAGGGGTTTGGATTTTTTGATATGATCACCTCCGAACTAGTCTCAACAAAGCTGCAAAGTCGAGAATTGTGTTCCAAACATTCCCTCCAAATTCCATTGTCAACTGATCTATTGTTGCTGAATAGAAAATTTCACTCTCAACACTAAAACTGCTGCAACAGTCGTAGGGAAATGCGTAAAATAGTGAACATATACATTGATTAAAGATAATTTGATGCCCTATCAGCTCATAATCAGCACGGATTTTTTTCATCAATCGTTCAAAGATCAGATGTCCGAAAAGATGAAGAAATTGGAGGCAAAAGTGTTATTTCAAAAACTTTCTCACCTTCAAGAGCGGATATTTATTTATTTATTTATTTATTTCATTGGCAATTACAGATCATAATTATAATAAATATAATATGATACATATACATATCTCAGAAACTGTGAGAGATATGGAAAATATGTAGAGAACAAACAAAACTTGTTGGTAATTTTGTGAGCTTCAATTTTGCATAGAATATAAATGTTCATAAGATGCAAAGTTTCCGAGATATATGTGAAAAATGAAAAAATGGTACTCTCAAACCACCCCCACCCCTTTAGCACAAGGGGTAGAGGTGAGGAATATTGATATTTTAATCCTCTTACTATCCTTAAAAGAGCTGTGAAGTTGAAAATTGTGTTCCAAACTTTTCCCTCTATACCTTTATTCGAGCATTCGTTGCCTGGACTATCTACAGACGGTAGCTGATATAGGTTTATTGGTGTAATATCAACTGTTCATCCTCGTTTAAAATAATCAATTATATTTTATTGAGCAAGAAATTATATTGTTCAATAATAGCATAATACATTTTTATAATTGAGATTGAATATTTTGTTAATTGATGATTAATTCTGCATTATCAAAGTCGATCTGGCAACAGAGCAGAGCGAGAAAGAGATACCGCTGTTGGTTGAATGATAGACAAGGACCATTGCTAATCAAACACTGCCATTATAATGTGGACCTCACTATAGAATTTATTAATATAGTTCTAATTAATGTTTAGTTCATATTCATAACTTGATAAAATTCCATTCAAATGGACAAGTGACGTTTACATTTGTCAGGTTTACTTGCATACAAAGTTTGTATAAAATCAATGTATTTCAAACTTGAAATCAAGTATACTAGAACTGATACTTGAATCCCCACATCCTAATGATCGAGTAACTTGCATTTTCTGATGAAAACAGAGTAAAATAGGAGAATGATATCTGATATGAGAGTGAGATGATGCGTTAATCCTCAATTTTCTATCCTCTTCATGCACATGCCCATTCTTCCCTTTATTATATTATACAGAGTGTTAACAAACCCCTACCAATACTCTAGGACATTGTTCCTGGGTAAAAAACATATCTAAATATCATATTTTAATTGTCCGGAAGTCTTCAGTTACTCACACAGCGGCCATTTTGCTTTTTCCACTTATTTTTTTTACTCTTCAAGAATATATTTTTTTTGTAAATTTAATTGCCTTTCGACTGGTACCAGATTTTTTAAGATTGGATCAATATTCACTGAGATATGGCAGCTTTAGTGGTTGGTGACCCACCTTTAGAGGGCTATGTAACGTTATTTTATTGTTTGAAATGACCTAAAATCGCTTTCTATCAACATTCAATGCAAATAGAGATGGATGCATCATCGAGGCGACTCTATGAGCATGCCTTGGTTTGCACTGCAACAAACTTTCAGTGGTCACCTATCACTAAAACTGCCATATCTCAGTTGATATTGACCCAATCTTAGAAAATCTGGTACCAATCGATAGGCAATTAAATTTACTAAACAAAGTTATTCCTGAAGAGTTTTTGTAAAACCAACGGTTTCTGAGTTATTTGAAAACAAAATTTTAAATGGCCGTCATTTTGTTCTATGAATTTTAAAAACTATTACAATTTTTTACTAGCTTTGACTGGTTGTTATAAATGATCGTGCGAAGTTCCAATCCCGTATGTTTAACCATTATTGAGAGAAAAAATAATGAGTGAAAAAAGCAAAATGGCCGCTGTGTGAGTAACTGAAGACTTCCGGACAATTTAAATGTTTTTCACCCAGGAACAATGGCCTAGAGTATTGGTAGGCAGTTCGGAAACAGACTGTATACTAGCAGGTAACCCGTGCTCCGCGAAAGTCTGTTTTAAAACTTGACAAACTGAAAACTTGACATGATGGAATCTTGAAGAATTGAAAATAGGCACATAACCATCCTCTGTTGATTAAGAATTTAAATGAAAAATTTCAAGTAAAACAGTCCAGTAGTTCAGACTACAGTAACTATATTACCCATGGGTGGTAAATGCGTGATGATTCACCAAAAACTTCTCCTATCCCGTACGTGAATAAGCCAGTACTTTCCTTTATTATAGTATAGATGTAGGAATACTAATAAGCTAACTCTCTCCTATGGATTGAGGTGGTGCAATTGGATTTTTCGGATGATCTCAACATCTTCATCCTTGTTTCAGATAAATCTGTCCTCACGGAGGCACTCAATCATCTAAATTTCATGGAAGAGCATCCTCAGGTAATCATCAGCATCTTAATTAATGTACTGATGAAAATATTGTGACCTAATTGATTATTGACAAAATCTGGTAGTTTAAAGAATTTGAATGATATCAAAGCTAAGCCCTGCATACACACATAGATTTTTTTTCGTACTATATTTTGTCGTCCTTATAAATTCTACTAGATTGAACAAATGATGTTTGTCAAGTTACGTTTAATCTATTACGTTAAATTCATAAGGACGGAAAAGTTAATAAGGGCTATGCAGTTTGATTTGAAATGAATTGCTTTGAGATGGGACAGAAAAAGTTGTGGAAAACTTGTTCAATAATAAACACAAATTCGATTACACAAGCAGAGCTAGTCTTTTTTGAAATCTATACAATGTTTTTTATTATTAGTACTCATATTGTTCAATTATACTGTTGAATTTTAATATGTATCGATATTATTATGATGTCATTGATCATGTCCATCACTTTTTTACCCAACGAGCGTTATCGAGCTCTCACTTTTGACTTATTGAAGGCCAAAGTCGTTGTCCTTCTGTTTGTATTCCTAAAATAAATTTAGAAAGGATTGATCAATCAGCTTTTAATTTTGAACACGTATTCTTCGATCCTTTTTACATGTCAAGATCGTTGGACGACAAAATTGACTCTCCTTCGTCATTTTTCGGAGGTCTTCGCGGTGATTTGCAGCATTTATTTAGGATTTTCGTTAAATAGTAAATTATAATATTTATTAGCATTTGAATAAATGCATTCTCTATTTAACTCCATCTGTAACTGGTTGGCCGCTGTGGCTTCGTATAAAATGAGCGCTGCTATCCAGAGATTGTCAGTTCTAAGAGTACCTGATATATAATACAATTTTTGGATTAATATGAGGGTCAAAGATGTTGAAGCAACGGAGTAATTACCATTTCCAATAGGATCCCCAATGAAACCCACTTTCAAATTATTCTTGTAAAAGAAATATTCAGCTGTTTCCATAATTTTCACACACTCTGGTATAAATGAAAGTTGCAGATTTCAAAGATTACAATACAAAAGTTCATGAGCGAGTTCTCCAACCCAGGGGGTCACTAGTTGTATAACTTGACGATTTTCAGTCGTTTCACTGTATTCATTATTATTATTAGCGTATGGCTTTGAATGGTGGGGAGACCCAAGGGTAGTTCCACTTCGCTGTATATAGTCCAAAGTTTCCTAATGGGAAACCGGACAACAAGGTTATAGTGAACACAATCCTTCAAATTCACACTTTTCACTTCCAAATAAAGTTCTTTTTGATGTGAAAAAGTCAAAACATATAAAAACCCCGAATTCAGAGTATTAATTATTCAAAAATAAATTCTCCCCACAATCAATATTTAGCAGAAGACTTCAGAGTAGTTGATAACAATTAATTTTGGAATTTTGTTTGGTATTCATTATGGAATTAATTGTTTCAATTCGTGTAATAGTTGAAGGAAGACAAACTGCTGTTGATCTGCCTGTTTTTCTACAACCTGTACCGGAAGCAGTTCCGTTTCCGAGAGCCAATCGAGGTCAGTGACCTTCAGGAGGTCAACGACCTCTTGTGGAAATCGCGCGTGCGCCTAGGCGCAATCGTGTCGCGCATGCGCATTGCGCGCGAAGCCTACGACCTTGAACAGCTGTTACCCGAGCATCTGATCGACGCGAGGTCGAAGGTCAATGACCGCATCGTCTGCGGATGGATCAACTATTTCAAGGCAAAGTGAGTTTCTCGATTTTCCAGTAATTGCATTTGAATAATACATCAAAATAACTGGTGATGGAACAAGAATGATGGCATAAATAAAAAGTTCTATGATGCTTGTATCCAAAATGGCGGCTGATTGAAGTTTTCGTTTCTAAAGAAAACGTGAATGTGGAAACAAGAATGAAGTTGTAACTCAAATATTTCAAATGTAAACACCTATTATGTGGTACATTATTTTGAAGGCCTTTTCAAGCCAAGAAAGATGACATCAATAAAAATGTTCTATGATACTTGTGTCAAAATGGCGGCTGATTGAAGATTCAAGTAAAAACTAAAACTTCAATCAGCCGCCATTTTGGACACAAGTATCATAGAACATTTTTATTGATGTCATCTATCTTGGCTTGAAAAGACCTTCAACATGATGTTACACGCAATGGGTTTTTACATCTTAGATATTCGAGTTACAACCCCTGAGTCACCCCCTTATGAGGGGTTGAAATTGAGTTGTACGTCAAAAGGTGGAGTATTCGACTAATAACTTATCCTGAAAGTCACATTAATGTATGTACTACAGTCTTCAACTTATTGGAGGGTTCCCATACATATGACTTACCCTGTATTTAATCATCAATTTATATTCAACAAAAAAATCATAATTATCATTGAATCTCATTACTCTTGCTTCCAGGCCAAGAGACGTGTTCGCGGAATTGGACGCGTTCGGCCTGTCTCACTTGCCTGAAGGCAGCGGGGATCACCTGAAGCCTCTCACGTACAAACTGGATCACATACTGCCTCGGTTCTTGCATGCCATGCCCAAATCCAGGCAGCTCTTCACCTGTTCATCGCTGTTCGTCGAGAATAAGGTCATCATGCAGGTAATAATAAAGGATATAGACTGTAAATGTATTGAATGATGGACAGTTTTTGATAGCTTTATCATATGTATGATTCAAATAAATCATTTGAATACATCACACAAATGTTTGTGAAAATTATCTGTTGTAAAAATATAAGTCTTGGTTCGATAAATCAAGGTCTATAAACACCAGGTCAAGAAACCTATCATGTATACTGTGCCCGTGTTCCTTATGGAGCGGCCATAATGTGCAGTTTTAATGGCGGTACATTTGAAAATTCAATCTAATTCAATTTGCTCGTTACAAAATCATGCATTGTGCATTTTGAAAACAATATTCTGGTTCAGATAATATATAAATTTAGGTTTTAGATTTTTCAATAATAAATGGTTCAATTATTCATTCATTTATTATTAACAATTGTTTTTATTCTTGTAACATGTTATGATTCATGAGGCATTGGGACAATTGGCTAACCTCAAGAACAGTCGAAAGTTCCCAATCAATTAAATCTGAAAATCTTCAATTCAGTTCCTTGTTGGAATCTGAATATTATTATTCTGTCGGAAGAACTTATTCCACAATTCAAAGCCAAGCAATATCCCTTGAACAATATCTATATAAAAAATTTGGTGTGGCACACTCACACAACTTTCTTTGCCGTTATGGAAATTGGTCACCTGACCCTAGTGTTCCTGCGCATCTCAAGTCTACTATTCAAAGATTTGAGCCAGCTGGTGACAGGGCAATAACGCTGAAGACACACGAGGTGTGCTATCTCTTCTCAGTGAATCATTTAATAGGATCAACAGTTGCCAACAGTTCGCAATTGGATAATCACATTTTCTCGAATTTCGAGCTTATTTTTAATTTTAGGTGAAAATGTTACTGAACATTAGTTGTAGAGGTTCTCATGCTGAATCTTTTCCACTCAATTTTTTGATAGTGATAGAGAGTTGGCAGTTGATAGAGCTTATCGATGACTATTTCAGGTATAACTTTAATCAAAATCGTTCGAGCCGTTTTCGAGAAAATCGCGAAAAACCCTGTTTTTGACCAAATTTTCGCCATTTTAGCCGCCATCTTGAATCGCATTTGATCGAAATTGTTCGTGTCGGATCCTCATATTGTAAGGGCCTTAAGTTCCAAATTTCAAGTCATTCCGTTAATTGGGAGATGAGATATCGTGTACACACACACATACAGACCAATACCCAAAAACCACTTTTTCGGACTCAGGGGACCTTGAAACGTATAGAAATTTAGAAATTGGGGTACCTCAATTTTTTCGGAAAGCAATACTTTTCTCACCTATGGTAATAGGGCAAGGAAAGTAATAAAAATCGAACTTCAAATTTTGACATTCAATAACTTTTTTATGTGTGCACCGAGTCTGCTAATTTGTTTTTAGTTGTGTTCGTTATGTTCAGGACCAGGTTTATGGCCTTTCAAATTTATAATCTGACTTCAGGACTCTTTCCTACGGTCCTTCAAAGTTTACATGTAATCCTTATGGGAGAAGATTTGTGAACTGGCCACACACAGAAATAAAAATCAGCTGTTACAATCATTGCGTCATCCAACAGCCGTCGGTAGATAGTAGACAAGAGTGTGTGCTGTTCCATAACCGTCCATGTATTTTATCCTAAACACCCCGACTAAAAACAGAATGCAAAATAATGTGCTGTCTTTGGTGTCTAGAATTAATTGATTTTTAGTATATTATTTACTCTGCAGTTGGAAAATTATCTATATAAATAGAATGCCGCATCGCGTCTCCTCAGTTGTGCATCCAGTTAACGTTTTTGATGAGATGCGTCAACTATTTGGCGCTACAAAGTTCGCCGGGCCAGCTAGTTACGAATAACACATCATGTTGTTCAATTTTTAATGATAACTGCTGATGAATTTGAAAATTGGTAAACTAAAACTCCACAAAATGGCGATTTGGAAATGCATCACGGGATCGTGTCATGACCAGTATTTATAGACCTTGGGCCATTATTCTTTGAACACTCGCTATAATATTATCATGCTGCCTTCTGAAGTGGATGAGTTGTAAATATCAGTTTTTGGTTCGTATATGGTTTTATTTCTCATCAATGAAATAGTAGCACTAATGTCAGAATGCATTATTGTGATGGGTAGTCGAATAATTTTATAAATATCAATTGATTGTAATAAATATTGTGTGTGTTTTCAGGAGCGTACATTCTGCCTGGGCCCAGCGTCTGTGGCTCAGCTACTGGTGGACTTGGCTCTGACAGGCGTGGTGGCCCAAACGCACGTCAGTTCGCTTGTCACTGTGGCCTATCTGGCCAACCTACTCGCCACCAATGAGAAAGTCGACGGCCTTATAGTATTTGGAGCTGGTAGCCGGTTAGTATTCTATTAATACTAATTTAGTATTCTATTAATAACTATTCATTTCAAAACTAGATGTAGTTCAATTATTTTTGTCATAGTCATTCAATTTCAGCTGTTTTACATCCATGGAATCAAACCGATAAACAGCTGATTGTAGAACAAATAAACATATGATTATCATTACAACATACTATACTGTAATAAAATCATATGTTTACTTTACAGTCGAGTATGTTCCCTAGTTACGAATTAGGAACAGCAAAACTGGTACGAAAACCGCCTTTTAGCGCTCTAGGTGGAAGTTTTGTCAACTACAATCAAGATATTCCTGATTCGAAACTTGTAAACTAGGTTATGTTTATAAAATGCATGTAGTAATGTCAGCACAATCAAGTAATGTTTTCTGTTTCTCAATTATTCTTTTCTAGATTATTATGACGAAAAATGGTGTAAGTTACTTGGATGTTGTGACATCTTAAAATTATTGAGAACATGAAATAAAATAAATCTAAGTGATAGAAGATTTTATTATTGTCAAAGGCTAGGAAGAGTATCAAATGTACTGTTACCTTATAGCAAAGAAGATTATACATATCAACAGCAGAGACTGAGATAAGAGCACCGTTCTATACGGCATATTTCGAAAGAACTGCTCAGCGAAAGTTTTTTGAGAATAGAAACCACCATACCAAGAAGGATCACGTGAGTTCTCTTTTATTCTATGGGGCCCCACCCTTTGCTTCGAAAAGTACAGAAATTACTTCAATTTTTCTTCGCTAATTATTAATGGCCACGTCGAAAGCGCTTTAGCCTAAGTGTACTGAATTATAATTGTAATTTTTGTAGTCGTTTAACTGTCCTCATCTGCCTGAACCACGACCCTGATTAAATTTCAAATATTGTAATATTTTCTAGTTAAATCGTTTGGAATCATAATTTATCTTTAAGAATTTTTTAAACTTTGTAAAAAGAACGTGCATGATAGCCCAGCATCATAGCACTAATTCAAATAAGCTTGTCCGCAGAAAATTATTCAAAACTTGTTTATCAAAACTTGAAACTATATTTTTTATTAACTATTATTATTGCTCATTATATTTCAAATTTCATACTTTACCTCCTGAGCTCGATTATTTCTTTAGCTCTTCAGATTTTGTGTTTGGCACATTCGTACTTGTTAATCACCGATCAAAAACGATCATTGAAATAATTGATCCAAATCTGGTTCAAGGAACAGATCTAAGTGGAAATATCAAGTGGGGTCAGATCGAGATCATAAGTTCTCTGTCCTTACCAGTAGATATAAAAGAGGGAGTCTGGCACACAAGTGTACCAGACTCCCCCTTTACCTCAAGGTCATCCAGGTCAACCACCCCCACCTCAAGGTCATCCAGGTCAACCACCCCCACCTCAAGGTCATCCAGGTCAACCACCCCAACCTCAAGGTCATCCAGGTCAAACACACCCAACCTCAAGGTCATCCAGGTCAACCACCCTAACCTCAAGGTCATCCAGGTCAACCACCCCAACCTCAAGGTCATCCAGGTCAACACCCTAACCTCAAAGTCATCAAAAAAAAAAAATTAAAAAAAAAAAGATTTAAAAAAAAATTTAAAAAAAATAAAAATATAAAAATTAAAAAGAAAAAAATTGAAAAAAAATTAAAAAAAAAGAAAAAAATTGAAAAAAAATTAAAAACACATAAAATCGAAAAAAAAAAATAAATAAATAAAAAAATAAAAACACTTAAATTGGGAATAAATGGGAAAAAGGGAAAAAGGGAAAAAGGGAAAAAAAATTCTCCTACTGATCTTGAACTGCCCGCCGGTCACCCCTGCGGTCGCCCGGCCACCACGGTCACCCCACCGGTCGCCCGGCCGCCGCCGGTCGGAAGAAGTATCATATTCTATATAATTTAAGTCTTTAAACATAAATCCACTATGGTGTAGTGGTTAGCAAGTCAGCTTTCTGAGTTGGAGGTTCTATGCTCGAATCCAAGGCGGTAAAGGTAAGTATTAAAGGTCAGTATCAACAGAACCAGAGGATATATTTTTTGTATGTAGTGGGTAGACTGGCCCACCACTGCCAGTCATCCCGCTGCGGTCGTCTGGCCGCCACCGATTGCCCGGCCGCCGCCGGTCGCCCTGCCGGTCGCCCGGCCGCCACCGATCACCCTGTCGGTCGCCCCACCGGTCGCCCCACCACCACTGGTCGCCCCACGGTCGCCCGGCCGCTGCCAGTCACCCCACCAGTCGCCCCACCAGTCGCCCACCACCGGTCGCCCGGCCGCCGCCGGTCGGCCACCGCGGTCGTCCGGCCGCCACCGGTCGCCCAGCCGCGGTCGCCCCACCACCGGTCACCCGGCCGCCACCGGTCGGCCACCGCGGTCGCCCGGCCGCTGCCAGTCGCCCCACCAGTCGCCCCACCAGTCGCCCACCACTGGTCGCCCAGCCGCCGCCGGTCGCCCGGCCGCCGCCGGTCGCCCCACCACGGTCGCCCGGCCGCCGCCGGTCGGCCACCGCCGGTCGTCCGGCCGCCACCGGTCGCCGGCCACCGGTCGCCCTGCCGGTCGCCTCGCCGGTCGTCCGACCGCCACCAACAGTCGACCTGCTGCGGACTGATCAGTCACTGTTCAGTCACTGATCAGTCACTGATCAGTCACTGTTCAGTCATTGATCAGTCACTGATCAGTCACTGATCAGTCACTGATCAGTCACTGTTCAGTCACTGTTCAGTTAATGATCAGTCACTGTTCAGTCACTGATCAGCTGATCAGTTACTGATCAGTCACTGTTCAGTCACTGATCAGTCACTGATCAGTCACTGTTCAGTCACTGATCAGTCACTGATCAGTCACTGTTCAGTCACTGTTCAATCAGTGGCACTCGGCACTTGGTATGGGTCCAAAATGTATAAATAGCGGAGCTCAAACTCTCAGACCTCAGTATACTGATAAACACTGACCAGTATGTATATCAAACAAAGGAACCATAAGCCAACATTGGAGGAGGTTGCTCCTACCATATTGGAGATTGCTAGGTTGAAGGGTGAAATCAAAAGGAAATCATGCTGGGTAGACGGATTGCAGAAGAGAAACATGTGGAACACTTCAAACCTCTAGCTGAGCCACTAGTCAACCTAGTCGAAACCTTCCAACAGATGCCAGTTCAACGACCACAACTACCTCCATCAAGAGCATCCAAGAAGCATCCCAGGTATCTGAAGCCTAGAATAAAAATGCGCTCCAGGCATGTGAAGGGTAGGCAGAGACAATCCAAGCCATAGTTGTTATCATCAGAACATCGTCCTTTCTCAGCAGCATCAACACACCACACATATCCTACTCCACCAACAACACCATTTGTTAAAGATGCCACATATACAAGGCGTGGACTTACTGGTGCAAGTAAAGCAAAACATAAGCTCCAACTCTCCAGCATTGATGAAGAGTCACCAACATTTGAATCATATGGAACTAGAGAAATTTCAAGTCCAATGGCAGGCACCTCAAGAGTTGGACGGCAACTATGGAAAGCAGGAAAGCATGCATTTGAAGGGGATGAGGGTGAGGAGTATAATATGAGTAGAGGATATGATGATAGCAGTGATGAGGGGCTGTCTGGAGATGGACAGGATGATGATAAGAATGTTGAACAATTATTGAATGAAAGTCATGGTACAACAGTTCAGAATATCCTTGATCAAACTGATCTAGCTGGAAAACAGGTAGCTGATTACATTAGAGGATCATTGAGCAAGGACAATGACGATTTTGATGACACTTTTGGGCCAAGAGTGAGAGACAATGCTTACTACCTGGGCAATAAGTATTTAACTTTTGGAGAGAATGGTGATGAAATTGTGCTGACTGACCCTGTAGATCAGGAAGAAAAGACCTTCACAGCTACATTGGGACTTTGTGTGTTGATTTTTAAGAAGAATCCAAATCGTGCATTAGTTGAATCTGCTGACAGACAGGCTTATGGAGAAATATTGAACTGGACCAGTGTGCACAGACAGAACAATGATCCAAGAGGTGAGATTGTTAACTACAACAAAGTCAAGTATAAGAATACAATCAAACGCCTTTTGGATGATAGCAGAGATGGTGGTCAAAGACATTCTGAGAGACAAGTGACTGGGAGAGGATCTATTGCCCCAAGGCGTGATTTTAGTAAGGAGAAAAGTCAGAAGGTCTATAGAGGAAGAGGTGTTCTGTCAGCTATCAAAGGAGCTGCTGGTACAATAGTTAATAAGGCAATCGACATTCTACCAGTTGAACTTCATATCCCTGGCTATCAATACTGTGGACCAGGAGCAAAACTTCAGAAGTGATTAGCACAAGGTGATCCAGGAATTAACAAACTTGATCAGGCTTGCAAGGAGCATGATATTGCCTATTCCAAGAGTGGTGATACAGCAAGCAGAGCAGTAGCAGACAGCATCTTGGCAGAGAGAGCCTGGGACAGAGTGAGATCTGATGATGCAGGGGTGTTGGAAAAAGCAGCAGCACTAGCAGTCACCAACATTATGGAGGCTAAGGCAAAATTTGGGGGAGGTATGAAAAGATCACTGAAGGAAGTCAGCAGGGTGGTTGAGAAGGGGAAGAAACAAAAGATTCAACCATCAAAGAAAAAATCAATGAAAGGAGGTCGAGGTCTTTACTTGAGACATCAGAAACCAAAGGTTGGTACAGGTCTTTACTTGAGACAGCAGAGATCAAATGTTGGTAAAGGTCTTTACTTGAGAAAGCAGAGAACAGCAACACCTTAGACATTAGGTAATATATTGAGGTACAATCAAAATCATAATGCTGTACAAATATGGATATATATATTGGATACATAGCAGATTAGATTCATTGTGCTGGAATCATCTGTGGAGAATAGACATTCTGTCAATCAACTGTGTATCTAGAACAATAGAGAAGATGGTACTCCTATTCTCAAAGTGGGCCGACTATGGTGAGACAAATTTACCATCAATCTCCCCATTTGATCTGAAGATGGTTGAGGATCATGTAGAAGATGAGGAAGAGGAAACTGATATGGAGGAGGACAATGAGGTAGAGGTGGAAGAGGAAGAGGAGGAAGAGGAAGAGGAGGAAGAGGAGGAGGAGGAAGAGGAAGAGGAGGAGGAAGAGGAGGAGGGGGAGAAGGATGATGTAGTGGTGAGAAATACTACTACACCTATACTTCTGACGCGAAGGAGCATCAATTACCTGAAGGAAAGAGGTTGTGAGGTGATTCAACATCAATGACAGGGTATTGTCTCTAACTGAAACAGTGTTCTAGAGGTATCACTGAATATCATCCGAAGACTATCAGACAACATAGAAGACTTGCCAAGGACTAGTGCTGGAGAAGAAGTCTACTACCTGGGACATCACCTGCTTGACATGGACCAAGGAGAAACATCATGGATACATCACTTTTCTGCACACTCAATATGATAAACAACTTGGATTTTGGAACAGAGATATACCTGCTTGTAGTAAACTTTTCAATGAAATGGATATTGAATTGATCAATAAATAGCTAATTGTATTCCAAACTGTTTACTTATTACCTACCATCTCCTTAGATATAGTTCAGCTATAAGTATATTCTGAGTGCCACTGACTGTGCTCAGAATGCTCATGCTCAGCCGGCAGGACAATTGCCAGCCGCAGCAGGTCGACTGTTGGTGGCGGTCGGACGACCGGCAAGGTGACCGGCGGGGCGAATGGTGACCGGGCAACCGGTGGCGGCCGGTCAACCGGCGGTGGCCGACCGGCGGTGGCCGGGCGACCGGTGGTGTGGCGACCGGCGGCGGCTGGGCGACCAGTGGTGGGGCGACTGGTGGGGGGCGACTGGGGGCGACTGGTGGGGCGACTGGCAGCGGCGGGCGACCGGTGGGGCGACCGGTGGTGGTGGGGCGACGGTGGGGCAACCGATGGGGTGATCGGTGGCGGCCGGGCGACCGGCGGCGGCCGGGCAATCAGTGGCGGCCGGACGACCGGCAGCGGAATAACTGGCAGTGGTGGGCCAGTCTACCCACTACATACAAAAAATATATCCTCTGGTTCTGTTGATACTGACCTTAATACTTACCTTTACCGCCTTGGATTCGAGCATAGAACCTCCAACTCAGAAAGCTGACTTGCTAACCACTACACCATAGAGGATTTATGTTTAAAGACTTAAATTATATAGAATATGATACTTCTTCCGACCAGCGGCGGCCGGGCGAACGGTGGGGTGACCGGTGGTGGCCGGGCGACTGGCGGGGGCGACCGGCAGGCAGTTCAAGATCAGTAGGGAGATTTTTTTCTCCCTTTTTTCCCTTTTCTCCCTTTTTCCCATTTATTCCCAATTTTAAGTGTTTTTTTTTTTAATTTTTTTTTTTTTTAATTTTTTTTTTTAATTTTTTTTTTTTTTTTAATTTTTTTTTCCAATTTTTTTCCTTTTTAATTTTTTTTCATTTCTTTTTCATTTTTTTTTTTATTTTTTTTTCATTTTTTTTTTAATTTTTTTTTTTAATTTTTTTTTCTGATGACCTTGAGGTTAGGGTGGTTGACCTGGATGACCTTGAGGATAGGGTGGTTGACCTGGATGACCTTGAGGTTAGGGTGGTTGACCTGGATGACCTTGAGGTTAGGTTGGTTGACCTGGATGACCTTGAGGTTAGGGTGGTTGACCTGGATGACCTTGAGGTTAGGGTGGTTGACCTGGATGACCTTGAGGTTGGGCATGGTTGACCTGGATGACCTTGAGGTTGGGGGTGGTTGACCTGGATGACCTTGAGGTTGGGGGTGGTTGACCTGGATGACCTTGAGGTTGGGGATGGTTGACCTGGATGACCTTGAGGTAAAGAGGGAGTCTGGCACACTTGTGTGCCAGACTCCCCCTTTTATATTTACTCTTACCTGCTAATATATCAGCTTCTATCTGTGCCTTACTTCGACTTAGGAATAAAGGTTCCTACCACAGAGCAGAAACAGCTACAGCGTAAAGAATCACACAATAGAGCCTGAAAATTGGAAAGATTCTGTCCACGAAGTATCTTCCGAACGGCATTTGGTCTATCAAACCTATCCTAGACCGTCGGAATTTATCAGTGGCGCAATCCCGCAAATTATATGCACCAAGTTCCTTGCTCGACCTGTCTGATTTTGCTCCCTGTCTACAATACAGGTAATAATTTAAGGTCTCTAAATCTATTGTCTAACAATTGCTACACTACAACGCATACTTGCAAAGAATATTATTCTCATACAGATAGTCATTGAACAGATCAAGGTGTGCAGGAGTTTGTGCCTCCCGCGATTTGGACTATTAAATTAAATCTTATATTGAATCGCTCAGTCTGGTGCTCTGTAGTATTCATCCACACTCATAAATTTGAGATTACAACACCGAGGATTCAGTGTAAGATTTTATACCTGTGTGACAACTCCGTCTGGGGCATTACTCAAGTCAAAAACCAGGAACCCCCCAAGGAGCGTTACAACATGAATGTCTTTTGCAGTGCTCGAATGAAATTCTAGTCTCGGCTAAGGCCTTGACTAGAAACTCGCCTGCAAGAGGCCCCTTCCCGTCCTTGTAACTTAACATAGTATTAATTGACGTGTCATACACTGTTGATTGAAAAAATATTTTCTTGTTTCGTTTTTTTAAATATTGGTACAAATGTTTAAATATTCATAAGAAATAGTGTAAATGTATAACACAATTGATTCAGTTTATTTTAGTTTTGTTGGAGGATTTTTTAGTTTATTTTGTTGTAGTTAGTTTTTTGTTTAGTTGAATGATATTCCGGTTTGTTTGAATGTGTTCTGGTTTATTGTACTGTAGTCCAAGATAAAATTATTATGTTAAGCGACTCATCCCTCAGCACAAGCATCAAACGCAAAAAACAAAACTAAACTCACTCCAAAAATCACAACATTGTTTCTATGTATTATACTCCATCTATTATACAGTTTCACATGACAAATAATAACAATGATTAATTTGTTGGAATTGTTAATCTATTTTTACAGAGTTACTTGACACCTCTTGTTTGTAAATTTATAAATAACAGGTTCGTGTTTAATGGAATCGGACCACCAATCCATTATTTTCAAAGAAAAATAGGATCTTTCTCAGATATAAATGGGGAGTTCACCAAATCCGACAGTTGAAAAGTACGAAGCAAAGCCACGATTGATAATGCCGACATGAATTGCTATTCTATAATATGATGAGGGAAATAATTGGCTTATACACGTACGGGATAGGAAATCCATGAATGAAGCATCATCACGTCTGAACTACTCAACTGATTAACTGGGAATTTTGCATATAGATTTTGATCTACCGAGGATTGTTATGGGACTATTTCAAATTCTTCAAGATTCCAGTATGTCAAGTTTCTAATTGAACCCTTACGGAGCACGGGTTACCTGCCTGTCCAAAAATAAGATTGAATAAATAATACTCATATTCCGAGGTCGCATTGATTTACTGAACTCTATAATTTCGATTGAAGACCAACGTTGAGAACCATTTAGTTCATTCAGATATTGTTAATCTTTGGTAAAATAATTTCGAACCGTTGCATTGCAGGAAAGAGTTGTGCGAAGAATATCTGCTAGCTCTGGGCGTGACCAACACAACAGTGGTGGCAGCCTCGTTCAGCAAGCTAAGCGCGGCTGACTCGGACCAGATGCTGGCCAATGTGGTGACTGTCTTGGCCACACCCCCCAACACCAACAGTCATGTCAGGTATAGTCAACCGCACGAAAATAATTCGATGTGAATTGGAACAGATGATTACAACGTTACCGAATGAGAGTTGATCAGCGTTGTCCTCAGCTGATCATAGACTGAATGAGATTTAATTAATATTTTTATAATACAACTGATCAATTGGAAACGTCTATGGGCTCGGGGAGGGTAAGGAGGTACTCAATTTCTATCGGACTATTTCCGTGCGATTGACTATAGTATTCACATCACTAATACATAGATTTATATCGGAACCAGCACAGATTTTTAAAATGTGTATTGATATTTCTACATCAAAGTTATATAAGGCCTCTAAAACTAATCCATGAACATGTTTTTTTTTTCATTTCTTCTGAAAATTTTATGTATTGTGAGGTGAACGAGTATTTGATGACTGATTAATTGGTGGATAATTACTGTGAGAGAAATACTAAGAACCATTAATTTTCCTGTGTAGGAGGATAGACTGTTACATCTTATATTATGTTTTCAAATAACAATGATGTATGTAGGCTACAAAGAACCTGGTTTCTTGCATGAACTGCCTGCCATATTCTCTACTGTGTTGTCATATTTTAATGACTATAGTGAGGTCCACGTTCTGATGACAGTGGAGAAAGATAGCAGAACAACGTTGCCGATCCAATAAGTATTGTCAATGCCTTCTAGCTGATACAGGTTTATTGATGTGAATTAACTGTTCATTCTCGTTTAAAATAATCGACTATATTTTATTGAACAAGAAATTATATTTTTGATAGTTCAATAATGAATTTTCATAATCTACATGAAATATTTTGTTAATTAATTATTAATTCTGAAGTTCTAATGGAAGATCTGGCAACAGAGCAAAGCGGGAAAGAGATGGCGCTATCGGCTTTGTCGAATAATAGACAATAATAGCAATACCATTGCTGATCAAGAACTACCATTATAACGTGGACCTGACTATAGATGTGGTTTGGCTTGGTGACCACACCAAAGAATCCCGTTGTGACCACATTGTCTCATGTTACAACAGGGACCCGGTCGACCTTTCCGTGGCGCGTGGAGGTGACCTACTTCTTCTGCATCAGCTGACTCAGGAGACATTCCACACCAGCAGTCAAGGTCACACGCAGGTCATGCATACCATGCTGGCCGAACAACGCAACACGCTCAGGATGTCCATGTCAAAACCTCAGGTCAGTTATGTTCAAGGTCATATACAGATGTCCTAGAAAATTAGTAACATTAAAAGCCGAAGGCTGTGTGGAAAGTTTAAAGTAATAAGCCGAAGACAATAGATTCTGAATTAAAATTAATAAAAACAATATAATACTTGTAGTAGCCTTTTTATTTAAAATATTATATATATGTTTCGAATAAAATTGGTACTACAATTTGTAAATTGTTTTTTATTAATTTGAATAAAATAGTCCATATAAGTGGAGTGAATTTATTCTAAATTTGATTTGCAACAATAAATTACCAGTAAAATTATCTTATAAATGACCGTAGTTTTCTAATAAAATAGTCCATATAAGTGGAGTGATATTATTCTCAATTTGATTTTCAACAATGAATTACCAGTAAAATTATCTTATAATCAACCGTAGTTTTCAAGATATATCGATTTTTCGATATTTTTCAAAAACGACGATAACTAGAGAACCATCACTCAAAATCTATTTCAAGGATATGGTTGGAAAGAGGATGAAATTCCCAATAATATTCATATATTTGTTCCTTCTTCTTTTATGTTTTTTCAACTTTTTATGAGCGCTCGAAGTTGAAAAAGTACATTCGTTGAGTTTAAAGTCGAATTTCAAATAGTTTAACGCTCATAAAAAGTTCAAAAACGTCAAACAATGGAAGAAATTATATGAATCTCTCATAGAAAATTACTTCCTTTTCCAACCATATACTTAGAATCAGATTTTGACTGATTTCTTAAAAAAAGTAGGTTATCCCCAAAAAAGTAACGTAAGGGGCCATATATGCAACCCGCTTAACACTCGTTCAGCACTGGCTAGCTGTAGAGCGGGTTGCATACTTTTTCCTCACATATTGTTTCAAATCTTATTTTCACACAAATACGATTAAATAATACTTCTGAAAAACGTATTATGGCAATGACTGAGCCCGTAATCTTGGATTAATTATTAAAAACAAGGCTTGACGTGAGTTTTCAACGTGATGATGTCAAGGTTTTAATTTAATAAGAAGGTCTTTATATTCTTGACGTTATATGAAATGTTTCACTGACGATAAATCCGAGCATTTCACAATTTTTCTTTCATCCATTTTATGACTTTTATCGGCAGAGAGATCCTTTTGGATGTTCTGCCTTGCCGTATTACCCAATGTCATTTCCTATCAACACTTAAATTCATAGTCTATGTTCTGGGTTCTTTTCTCACTGAAAATTTCCACTTTGACTTCCTGAGTTTTCATTTTATGAAGTTTATAATCAAAAAAATTAATTCTGAACACAAATAAACATTTCAAAAGCGAACAAATATAACATTTTGATGGTGATATTGAACTAAAAATTACATATTACAATTTTTCCCATGGCAACCATATAATTGGTTTCCACAATGTAAATTACTTACAGTTTGGCAGGACCTATAATTAAATGACGTAATATCCGTGTTGAGGCTATGGCCAAGGCCGCAATAAGCAAGTTATACTGTATTTTGTCTATTTATTTATTTGAACATCGATAGATCATTCTCAACTATGAATGATTGAGAAAGGAACAACAGGCTTGAAGCCCAAAACTGTTCCTTTCCCGAATTTGGGTAGAAATTCTCCAAAAATAAGTTATATTTATCACTTAATAATTCAAAAAAGATTACATAAAATATGAGTCCAAAATATTATGATTATATAAACTTTAAATTTCAAGACATCAAGACAAGTTGAAAAGCAAATTAAATAGAAAATATTCCACTAAACCATCACTAATAACTAGAAAATACTGTATTAATTATTTAAAATTTGAAAACTTAAATACAAACTTACTATGTATCTATCTATGTATTTCCAATAGCACGGAGGTCTACGTTTGCATTCAGAGTGAATTATAGCAGATCATTGAGTGGTTTTTTGTTTCAATGAATCGGCTGCCCAGGCTTTTCAATACAGTTGCAGACAAGATATTCCACCTTTCTGGGAGAGTCGGTTCCGTCGGGAATGTAGAGGGGCTTTACTCGATGGAAGGGCGTCTTGAGGGAGTTGAACTATCTTTGATTGTAATCTATAGAGGGTGGAAGAATTAATCTTATTTCCAAGTATCATTGTAATTAATTCATTTGGTATTTAGTGCAATTTAAGATTGTATAATCACATTATGTAATTGTCATTTCATATTATTGTATTATATCGATAATCATCATCATAAATCTTTCTACATTTGATTTTATTATTCTAATTATTTTGTCTAGTTGTATTTTCAAACGATTAATGTGATGGAATCAAAATGGATCATTGATCTGTTGCTTCCATATAGTATTGTTTTCAATAAATATAATATTCTAATATTCTAATATTTAGTAATGCATGAATATTGAAAGTATATTATATTTGAATATATTATTTGTTGGCAGATTCAATTTGTCGTGTACGAGACTCATTCCCGTTACGACTTGGAGAATTCAGAGATGGTCGTGAGAGTCATTACTGAGATGAACGGCTACGCGTCCGAGAAGCATCTCGAAGAGCAGCGAAAGAGGAGGTATGGGGGGGCTGGGGGTCCCCAGGATCCCTCCGCCCCGGAAGGGGGAGCCTCGATGGACCTCGGACAGCCCCCCAACAAGATGGCTGCCACAGCCCCCGAGGAGGAGGTTAAAGAAGCCTTCATACCGCCTCCTGAGGAGATCACTATTAATGTGAGTTTTCAGAAACTGGTGTACCTATCAATAATAATAATACTTTCTCTGATTGCCAATAAATTTCAACAAGAGGAGTTTATTGACAAAACATATACATAATTATCATATGTTACATACAAAAGTTGTTCATACTAAACTTATAATATGTGTCGGGGTATTTGATAAGAGAACTGAATTTTTCACTAAAGATCATCCTCATTTATAAGGAAGTTTCTAAGGATATCATGACTACTAAAGATTAGCATAGTGCGATATGTGTGATTTTGAGAGAGTGGAAATTATTTATGACATGGAAAGCACATATCGTTCAAATTTCTTTGTATTGTATCATGTTGTATACATTGACCTAGAATAACTGGAACTTTTAAAAACGCCATGGAACAAAAGTGGGAAGGGCAAAAGTGATTTCATTCAAACTAATGTGAAGTTCAAAATTTGCCATTTGAGAATTATTAATAACATCTATCACTTTTTGATAATTACTTCATTCAAATGGCTTCCTCCTGGATCAAATCTGTGTTGACGATTCCTCCTTGATCGCTGTAACATCTTATCTGGGATATTGTGGTTTTCATTTTGAATTCTCTGTTCTAATTTTAAATTGATTCAAAATTATTGATCAAAATGCGAGCGACAATCCACACTGCACCGCATTTAATGGCAACTGTGCGAGTGAGTATTGTTTGGTAACCATGTAATTTCACGTAGTCATCATGTAATTTTTCAGGTACCAGCATGTGATCTGTTCGAATTATCACCTCTACCTGACCTCTGTCCTCACAGAGATGAGTGTCTCAAGCTTGGAGAGGAGGGTACCTATATTGCTGTTATGAAGCGTAAGGTTTGTACCATTCTGCGAACCTTCATTAGTTATTTGTGCAACTAGTGCGCAAAGTGACAGTTTGCTGCACCGAAAGAAACGTTTACGCCCGAGCCGTAGGCGAGGGCGGAATGGTTTGTTGAGTGCAGCAGAGGAACTTTGCGCACGTATTTCACATTAAGTTTTTCCTACAGTTACCATTGAATATAAGAAGTGGGTAATTATGGGTAAAATTGCCTGAAATCCATCAAATGTTTTTCTGTGTAATTTTATTATTGATAAAAACGTTAATCCTAAAATCCTAAAGTCCTCGTTGTCCTTGGTTATAATATATAATGTAATAATTTGCGCGTTGTGCTTCCTTGCACCTCTGCTCACTATAGCAGCCCAGTCACTGTTACCAACTTAATTTTGATTTTGCTGCACTGGTGCTCCATATAACCTACTAACTATTTTGCGTTGTCATGCTGCAAATCTGGAGTACGCAAAGTACTCACTTTGCGCACTAGTGCGGAAAAGTGATTCTTTGCAGCCTGCAATCAGTGCACAAATGGTCACTTTTCAGGGTATCTGTAGGAAAAATAGTTTTTCAATAGGAATATTCATGCAAACGTATCAAATTTCGAAACAGTGGCTCGTTCACACGTACGATGACGTACTTCTGTTGAATTTAACCGTTTGCCTGTGGTTGAATTTAACCATCATTAACTGCTGATCAAATACGTCTTTCCTTATTTGTTCTCGTGGCATTAGTTTGGTTCGATATTGTAATTCTATTACGATTCAACTCTAATATCAGGGCACCGAGCTTCGCTCGTTATTTATTCATTGACTTATGATAAACCGAAAACAATTCTTTAAAATGATTGGGGAAGTACGAACAGGCACAGCCCAGAACTGTTTTTTCCCGAATTTTAATTTATACACTATGAATAGTCCAGAAAGTAGTTTATGTTCCAAACACTTGAATTCAGGTTCAATTTTCTGTTCAAACATTTGAAAACAAAAAAATTATGTTGATGTCTCAATATGTCTCCTAGTCAGATTATGTTGATCAAATCGATTAAAAATTGTCTAGCTAGATAAAATTTCTCGCTGATTGATTATGATTACACAGCTGCAAATTATTCTGTCTCTCTCCCACACAGGCACACGCATCTTCTGTTTTCGAGAGACGACGAAAATATCATCTGTTTTCCAAGGATGAATTATCTTTTTAATGTCATTCAGCGAGTTTTCCAAAGAATGGGACCTAGTGCAATCGAATCTTTATATCATAAACCTACTATGTTCCAAATTCCGTGAAAATCGTTAGAGCAGTTTTCGAGATCCGTGAAACATAAATAACCAGATATAAAAATAGCCAGATATGAAAATAACCAGTTATAAAAATAACCAGATATATACAGAAATTGCTCCCTTGATATAATAGGATAGACGGACATGGAACCGAGAGTGAATCCTTCAACTCTTCAATCAAAATTTGATGGAGATTTATTTTCACAAAAAATCATGTGAAATGAAAAGAAGATAACATACCGGTACTTGATTGTCAGTTTCATTATATTCATCTATGTTTGTCAAGAGTGATGCCTTCATTAGTTTCAGAATTGTGGGTGAGTAATGGAAAGGGTGTCTTGAGAAACGAGTGAGCTTATTCTATACTTTTACAACTTCACAACGTTTCCAAATTGTTTGTTGGCTATAGAAAGTTATTTGGAACCACCACAATATTCAATCTCAATAATTAAAGACTGGCTGTAGACTGGCTGGCCGCTATGGCATCGTATAAAATGAGCGTTGCTATCAAGAGATTGTCAGGTTGGTGTAAGGGTAAGCATTCCTGACCGGCAATTAGGAGGTAACCGGGTTTGATTGCCGTGCTGACAAATAATTATTGAATAGTCGCGCTCATCGATTTTCCATCTAGCTGTTCACCCTGTTGTCAATATTTGCAGAAGCAGAAGTCTTCTGGGTGATTTGCTGCATTTTATTTGGATTCTTGTTTAATAATAGTTATTAATGAAAATGTATTATTAAAATTTAATAATGAAAAGATGGTGGATATCTCTATCTATCTTAGTGTGTATGGTATATCAAGATATAATTAATCATCATCAATAAAAAAATTTAATTCATTCATTTATATTCGTTTTTCATGTCAAAACAATTATAATTTTGAATTTCGATAGGTTGATATATATTGACCCGTATGCCAATTTTCCGTCCAAATCCAAGATTTGGATTTACCCGTATGTCTGGAATTAGAGCTATCCACTATTGAATAGAACAGAATAGAATGACTGCCTTTATTTCTGACTTAGGAGGGCAAAGTTTAGGCGCAGTCAGCCCTCTCTCACTCTTCAATACAATACTAAGGTATAAGAAGGTGATGGAAAAAGGAATGTGGCAGCATTGCCATTCTATCATCTCCACCGACTCTATAACCAAAATCTTAATACAAAGATAGTATATAGTCAAATTATCACCCAAACTATTTTTGATGTGAAGAAATATTATGGACTAGCAGGTAACCCGTGCTCCGCATGGGTCTATTTTAAAACTTGACAAACTCAAAACTTGACGTTATGAAATCTTGAAGAGTTTGAAATAGGTCTAGAACAATCCTTGGTTGATTGAAAATCTATAAGTGAAATTTTAAGTTGATTAGTCCAGTAGTTGATACGTGATGATGCACCAAACATAATTTTCCTATCCCGTACGT
Source organism: Nilaparvata lugens (assembly GCF_014356525.2). Taxonomy (NCBI): domain Eukaryota; kingdom Metazoa; phylum Arthropoda; class Insecta; order Hemiptera; family Delphacidae; genus Nilaparvata; species Nilaparvata lugens. Next base: position 8,858,258 of record NC_052508.1, read on the forward strand.
GTATAAGCCAGTTCTTTCCTTTATTATTATTTATTTACCTGCTTGTTGTGCAGGAGATCACCCGCCTGGACCCGAAGTACATGATCGAGATGGCCGAGTCACGTGGTCTGTTCGGCTCGAAGGGAGGAGCAGGAGATGGGGGTGAGGGTGGAAACGCAGCTCGCCGTAGGGAGCAGAGACGCAAGGCGGCTGCGGCTCAGCGATTGCAGCGCTCTCGCTCCGACTCGGCTGATCCCAGCAACAAATCCAAGATTAAAGTGAGAGAAACAAACTGTAGTGTGTAAATATAATATATAGGGAGGTAATAAGTGTCACTATTATCGAGTGAGTAACAGAAGATCTGAACTTGATTTAAACGAATTCACACGAGCTGGAGCCGTTGTCCGTTTGCGAGTTTGTTTGTTGATAGATCCCACTTGCTCTCATCAATTGAATTTTCACACACATAATTTTATTGTATAATTATTATTGAACGGAATTCCAATTAAATGCTGTAAATCACAATAAATTTTATTGTGTGATCCATTATACAGATCTAGTTCGTTAGCCAACGAAATCATTCTCGTCCCCCTTTTTGAGAATGCAACGGGATAACATCAAACGTGCATAGGGAAAAAACGTAAAGATATATCATAAAACGCAAATCGGATATTAATTGCATGCAATGATGCATTTCCCAAATGATACAGAAACTAGTTCAGGAAAGCAGTCAGACTTGCCATCCACCAGTTCAGAGCCAATCCGTCATTTTCCGGGGAACCAATATGGGTCAAGAGTGAAAATTCAGTATTAGGCTAGGCACACACCAGTTAGTCAAGACAAGACAAGACTTGGTCAGACACGTTTAGTCACAATACTCCATATAGTTGCTTATGACGCAACTCACACTGATTAGTCATCGCAATTAGACATGTCTTCATAAGCAACTATGTGAAGTATTGTGACTGAACGTGTCTGATCATGTCTTGTCTCGCCTAGCCTTGAGCTGGATTCCCACATAGCAATATCAGTGTATTTGTTGGATATGGTGATGATATATTTACTATTCCCATGAGTTCTAAATGGATTGTTTCCACTCAGCCTGGCCATGCGAGCACCTATAATCCCCACAGAACTCGGGAGGATAATAAATATTTTTAATTTTCCGGACATCTACACTGATACTGATTTGTTGCAATACAGTTTTACAATTCATATGAGATTTCTACGATTGAATGAATCTGATTTCTAGAAAAAATCTATTCTTTATAATGAATTACTTTAAAACTCAGATTTATTCATTGTGAATGATTTTTCTAAATCTTCAGTCGAATTTCAATTTTCATATTCTGAATAAGGAGCGTTCAGACTTATGTGCCCCAAACACGCGCATTTCACTTTCCATCACCTGATGCTATGCTTATTATATCTGTATTTGTGCAGGTACAAAATAATGTGATCAGATCCTAACAAGAAAAATGTGCGTGGATTTTTTTTTGAATGAATGAATGAATTTATTTGCCAAAAACAAAATACAAAAAAGCTTTACAAAAAATAAATATAAGTATATGCTACTGCACTTAAATCAAGATACATACATTTATTTAATTGGATATAATAACGAAATGATATCCTTTACATTACAAACAATAGTTTTAAAATGAAGATTCAATTATGATCACATGCATAAGTACAGTAGGTGAGGCAAAAACACCGGCAAAAGGAAGATTCCTTGTGCGCCAATGTGAGTCGTGAATCAGCTTAATCAGGGATGTAATATATAAACTTGAATCTAGCGTATGAAGTGTTCGAAAATATAATTTATAATATGAAGTTGATTATTGTATAAAAGTCAACGATTGGAAATAATTCAAGTTTAGCCATGCCTCTATGGCTCTTTTTCTGTGTTTATTATTTCGGAAATTATTAAGTGGAAATTCACTTTCTAGATTAATGACGCAAAAGTCTGTACGCAGCTATATACTTTGAAATACGACATCTAAAAGTATGATCACGTCGATATTTAGATTTCAGTTCGCTATTGACCTCCTATATCAATATCTACTATATCTATATCATTGCACAGCTGGTGGCATCGATCTTGACCGCGACTTACTCTGTTCGCACCTTAGAGATTCAAGTTAGGGGATCTCGTTGCCATCAAATTCATTCTCTGAATTGTTGAACTCTTTGTAGAAGATGATTTAATGAATCAATTACATCCTCATTCAAATTCCCATGTTTTCCCTGTTCACAGGTGGAACTGGACCGCATAGCCGCGCCGACGCACGCGTCAATGGTGCGCGACGTTCGTTTGCCGAGTGGAGCGAGTCTGGAGTGTGCACGCCACAAACTGCACTTGAGTGGCCCTCGACCACGCAGCGACTCACGGGCCCGTGTCTGGTGGACTCAACTAGCTGATCACGTGCTGGATCTCATCAGAGATCACGTCGACCTGTCTGCGGACAGTCTGCCGACTGATCTGCCGCGTCTGCGCCTCAGGCGGTCACGTCTGCGGCCCCTAGTAACCAAGTATGTCTATTGTGAGGTTGATTATTATTTATCTGATAAGTAATTCCTACAGGTAATATATAAAAATTTAGGCTCAACTCACACTTACGCGACTCAGGTCGAGAAGAGGAGACTCGACTCAAGTCGAGAACATGTGTTTTCAAATGGTGACCTCGCGGAGACTATAGTCGAATCTCTTCTCGACCTGAGTCGCCTAAGTGTGAGTTGAGCCTTAGAGCCGGGTTCCAAGCTCGGGATTTAGCTAAGCTCTAGACTTTAAACAGCTGGAGTCAGAAAATTGGCTTTCCGAAACGGCGCGTAGTCGCAGTTTTTAAGATATTCTTTTTTTTCTCATTTCTATAATTCCTTGACGAAATTGAACATTCCGTAACAATTCAAGATAGCTAAAACGTTACACTATTTTCTCTTTATTTTATTTTGTGATAAAGCTGTTCTTAGTGCGCCTCTAAAGGGCCAACTGAACATACCTACCAAATTTGAACGTTTTTGGTCCGGTAGATATTTAGTTCTGCGAGTGAGTGAGTCAGTCAGTCAGTCAGTGAATGAGTGCCATTTTTCTTTTATATAAAATAGATTGGATGACAGTGCTCCTGACGCCTCTCTTATAGAAAGTTGAGCGATGCATCTCATCTCTCAACAAGTGTTTATTTCTAGTATATAGTACTATGAGAATGAATATCATCACCTCGAGTAAAATCACATTGATTAAACAATAACAGTGATTAATTGATTAATATGATTCGCAGGAGAAAGGAGACAGCAACCCCCCGCACGCCCCTGCCAATGCATGTCAACTACATCGAGTTCGAGTCGAGCGATGATGATGATGATGAATCGACCAATGACGATGACATTCTCCAACTCTGTCCTTGTCTGGCATCTGTTCTCACATCTGCGCCAAACAGTTTGTTCACTGCTGTATCCTAGTAGTCAATCACATTCATTACTTATTCGGATGGACACGTTAAACTGTCGGCCCCGGCTGCCTAAAAACAGTCATTGATCTGAAAACTTTCATACCAGACCTGAGCCAGCGATGTTACATGATATGACTATATATAATAGTTATGATATGATTGTTTTTTCTTTAAGGCTACTCTTAAATATAAATATGAATATAAATCTATGTACTCTTTGAGAATTGATAACAATTTGATATGATTATATGTCACATGATTTTTACTATTATTTCTTATTTATTCAAACCAAAACGTTCACTTTCAACTCTCAGAACAGTTTATATAGTGGAGCCTCCTTTGAACTGACAATTTCAAAATTGAAAGAATAAGACTTTGATATTGTCAATATCACTTTTATTTATTCGAAAATTAATTTATAATTCAGAACCAGGTTTCATGGTAAAACCTACCACATCTTCAGCTGAGTTCAGCTGAGTTCAGCTGAAGATGTGGTAGGTTTTACCATGAAACCTGGTTCTGAATTATAAATCAATTTTCGAATAAATAAAAGTGATATTGACAATATCAAAGTCTTATTCTTTCAATTATGGAAAAATATCACAACATCTCATACCATACAATCAAATCATTAATTTCAAAATTTTTTGTTGAATGGATATTTATATCCATGCTCCGCGAATGTCTATTTTAAAACTTGACAAATACTGAAAACTTGACGTGATGAAATTCTGAAAAATTAAAAATAGGCCTATAACCATCCCCGTTTGATTAACAATCTATTTGCAAAATTCCAAGTTCATCAGTTCAGACGTGAGGATGCGTCAAACATAAATTTCCTATCCCGTACGTGCATAAGCCAGTTCTTCCCTTTATTATAGTATAGATTACAATATGGTAAATTATTAAAATATATTCTGGCCAACAACCTCAAAACTTTACAATGACTTTGACAATCTCTTATGTTGAATATTGATCTGCGTATTTTCTCTAGTGCTATACGAAAATGCTCTGGTTAACTATTATACATATTATAGAGTGTGGGAAATATAGATTTTATTTTGTGTTTGTACAGTTTACCAGTTGAGAATGATAATTTTATCAGAATTACAAACCAAATTACTTCAGTATGATGAGAAGAGAACAACATTCCTCGTAGCCTATAACCCAAACTGTTCTCACAAGCTTTGAAAAAACAGTAACATGGTCGAATGTTGCAAATTTTTTCAGGATTGTTTGATGTTGGTGGTCACAGAGAATCAAGCCATGACAGAGGCACAGTTTCCACTATTTTTAATTTAAAAAAAAATGAAATTAATTAACAATTATTTACAGGCTTGTTCGATGAGAAGGAGATTCATTGAGAACAACAACTCGTTAATTTGTTCATTTATTAATTTAACAAATCCCGATTAATATACAGTATATTGAATGTAGTACTCCTTCAAAATATAGATAATAGATAACAGGTCTATGCTCAAGAGAACATCTAAAGGTGCGTACAGATATACGCACCGCGAACATGAGAAATTCACTTTTAATCAGCTGACTATATCTGTATTTTTACAGAAACGGTAAGATACAGATATAAAAAGCTTGGCATCAGCTGATTAAAAGTGAATTGCTCATGTTCGCGGCGCGTAAATCTGTACGCACCTTAAGTTAAGCAGAGGATGATTTAAAGATGATCATGATGGCTTGATATTATAAGATTAAAGCCTACGTTTTGTGTCAATAAAACTATTTTAGCAGAAAATACAACATTGTGTTCTTCCACAATTTGAAACAATTCTACATCTGCAGCAATAACCTTTAGGACCGGTTTCCGAGCTCGGTATTTAGCCAAGCTCTATATTTTAAGCAGCTTGAGTCAGAAAATTGGCTTTCCGAAACGGGACGTAGTCGCAGTTTTTATGACAATCTTTATTTTCTCATCTCTATAATATTGGAAACGCTCATCCTAGATGAAATGAAACATTTCTAAATAATTTAAGATAGCTGAAACTTCACACTATTTCCTCTTTGTTTTATTTTGTGTTCAATCTTCAAGTTTTTAATTTATTTTATTCTCCTAGAAATTTAATTCAATCGTGGACTGCTACTACGCCCCGTTTTGGAAAGCCAATTTTCTGACTCCAGATGTTTAAAGTCTATAACTTAGCTAAACCCCGAGCTCGGAAACCGGCCCTAGCTTATATTTTCCTGTGCAGAAAAGCATAATATGAATTGTTAACAGTAAATGGTTAAGAATTCAACAGTATATTCTCACTGACAATTATCTACTTTACTACATACTTTCCGTGTGAATTTGTGGCCTGATTTCCCCATTAATTTGTTGCTGATGACTATTCCATGGGAGGCAGATCAGTGGATGCTCATAATAAATAATAGTGCTCACATAGTACTCTTGAGAACAATAGGGCAACAAAGTATTCTACTGAAGAAAGGTTTTACTTCAACCAAATTATTGGAAAAAGGTTTTCGAAGAAAGTTGTTTTACTTAGTTGAGAAGTTGATATTGTGGTAATTATTCATATTGACTAAAAATACTAAGAAATTGTCAAAAACTACAGATTTTATTGAAAGTTAGAAAGACCAGTTTCGGTTGTTACACCATTGTCAATTAGTAATAGTAGTGCTCATCGAATTTCCATCTAGCTGTTTACCCTGTTGTCAATATTTGCAGTAACAGAAGTCTTCCGCGTGATTTTCAGCATTTAATTAGGATTTTCGTTTAATAATATTTTTTTTATTTTTTCATTCATTTACAATGCAAATGACACTAAGGCAATAACCTAAAATAAATCAATTAAATAAATCAATTGAAAATATACATTTTGTATATGTTCCTCTTGCATTTTTTGGTTTTGTTAATTTAAATTTTGATTTCTGTAGACTTTTATGCTCTTTAGAATTGATGAGAATGGAGTTGATGGATAACAACTGAACCAAAAATTCTCGATTGATAGTCGATTTATTATCACTAACAACATATATGTTACATGTACTTTTGCATTATCAAACGCACAGTATCGCACACGTGCATTCTGAACCATAACTTCGCCAGAGAAGGTTTGCTCTGCGTTTGTCTGACGTATGGTCAGTGTTCTGCATAAAATAATCACTATTATTAGATTTATAGAGTTGTGAGTGTGTCTTTTGATTGTACAGTGTGCGTGAGTGTGTTTTTTAAATATAAGTTACAACTAAAATTTTTAAAGTGTACAATCATTTATTGTGTATTCAATATATTTATCCGTGATGGAAAGTGGAGAAGCTAGGAGAAAGAGAGGTCACTCTAGTGTTCAGCCAGCTAAAACACCTCCTTATTCTAAAATCGGCCAAGGAACTGCTCTACGAAGTCAAACTCGTGAACTTGTAGTGAAAGTGAAGTTTTTTTCCAGCGTGAAAAGGAAAATGGGGGTATATTAATACCAGTTGAAAGATTATTGGACAGAGCTGTAGCTGCGTTAGGCATAAGTAGAAGTACTGTAAATTCTATTTGTAAGGAAAAGGAGAAGCAAATTAATGAGACTCCTAATACTGAGACAACATTGGAAACACCAGGTAAGAAGAGAAGGGGCTGAAAACGTGTAACTGAAATTGATGGTTTTCAACAGGAAGCAATCCGACGTCACGTGTATGATTATATGCATAGGAAAGTTCATCCTACAATTAACAAACTGTTGATTTCTCTGAATGACTCAGATCTATTTAAGGGAAGCCGCTCTTCACTGAAAATAGTACTTCATGCATTGGGGTTTGAGTACAAACGTTTAAATCAACGAAAACTTCTACTGGAGCGCAACGACATTGTAGCTCGGCGTAGTCGGTTTCTTCGGGAGGTGAAGGACTTAAATTTTGATGAAATAGTGTGGTTGGATGAAACATGGGTAAATACTGGCCACACACTTGCTAGAGGATGGACTGACCACACAAGTGAAGGAACATTTGCTGCTCCTATTGGCAAAGGTGGTAGGCTTATTTTACTTCATGCTGGTAAGTCTGAAGGATTTCTTCCCAATTGTTGTTTATTGTTTTCTTCAAAAAAAATTTATCTTTTGACTGCATGTCGTGTTAAATACATAGAGAAAAAGTGTTTTAATACATCGCAGCTCGGAATGGATCAAGGAACCATCATCATTATTATAGAGTTTTCTTGTACCCAAAATTGGTTTGATGGAAAGTACCTACTGACCGCCTCTTCTTTCCCCGTCTCTAGGCTTATAAGAGAGTACTCATTATTCTCACTCGTGAATGACCGTGTAAATACGGCAACACCGCGGCAGCTGCATCCGACCTTTTCGCTACTCACCGTATCCCTCCAAGTACGAAGTAAATTAAAACACACTATAGTAGTGCTCATCGAATTTCCATCTAGCTGTTTACCCTGTTGTCAATATTTGCAGTAACAGAAGTCTTCCGCGTGATTTTCAGCATTTAATTAGGATTTTCGTTTAATAATATTTTTTTATTAATTTACAATGCAAATGACACTAAGGCAATAACCTTGAATAAATAAATTAATTGAAAATATACATTTTGTATATGTTCCTCTTGCATTTTTTGGTTTTGTTAATTTAAATTTTTATTTCTGTAGACTTTTATGCTCTTTTGAATTGATGAGAATGGAATTGATGGATAACAACTGAACCAAAAATTCTCGATTGATAGTCGATTTATTATCACTAACAACATATATGTTACATGTACTTTTGCATTATCAAACGTACAGCATCAATGAAGTTACTTTTGCATTCTAGTTCTGTTTCCCAAGTGTTTCACGCAAAACAGTGAAAAACGAATAGCATGTCTGGATCACCTGTGAAAGATATCATAGAATAATCATTCAGTTCATATCAAGGTACCTAAAATAAATGAATTCTAGGTTCATTGGTTCATATCATACACGCATAAGATTCCTATGATTGAGTGGTAGAGAGGACTTAGAATCCCTAACTTCACCTAGTTAAGATTTTTTACATTTTCATTGCTCAGTAGCCTAGTTTCACTAGTCTCCTAACACAAATGATGGCTATCTGGTCCAGTCATGAGAAAAAGTTCGGTTTTAATCATGCATTATCTAAACAGATTGACATTGATAAGAAATTTCATCTGTTCAAATGCCAATCAATAAATAATTATTATCAGACAAAAATTCAAATTAAATGTTATAAGTCACTTCGAGGATTTCTGAAGATTACTATAGTGTGGTCCACGTTATAATGGCAGCATTTGATTAACATTGATTATCCTTGTCTATCATCCGACAAAACAGACAGCGCTATCTTTCTACAGCTCCACAAAGTCGCCAAATCCGTTTTCAACAATGTAGAAATATAATTAATCAAGGCTGACAATCGGTAACGCTGGTCTTCTATCTTTATCCACTGCCATTATAACATGGACCTCACTATACAAACAGAACTTAACAACAGGGTTCAACAGCTAGATCAAATTGGATGAGAGCTACTATCCAAAAATTATTTGCCAGACCGGGAATCGAACCCAGAACCTCCTAATTGCCGGTAAGGAATGCTCATCCTTACACCAAACTAACAATCTCTGGATATCAGCGCTAATTTTAGCTATTAGCAATTAGGAGGAACCAGTTTCGATTCCCGGGCTGACAAATAATTTCTGGATAGTAGCCCTCATCAAATTTCCATCTAGCTGTTATCCCTGTTGTCAATATTTGCAGTTGCAGAAGTATTTTGAATGGTTTACAGCATTTAAATGGGACTTTCGTTCAATAATAATCATCATTTAAACTTATTTCTCGTGATTGAACCATCTATGGTATTCTTAAGAAAAATGGCGGATAGTTTCTAAAAAACCATGTTTTTCACGATTTTCTCAAAAATGACTTGGCCGATCTTTTTTCAAATTCATACCCTGTATAGTTATTCATCAGCTCTATCAACTGGCATGAGTCTCCTTCCTGAGAAACTAATGGGGGGTCCACCCCATCCTAGAGAAATGGACTTCGTAACCTCCTTCTCGTGCATGAGGTAGGTAGGTAGAGCAGTTTATAAAAAGAACACATAGTCGAGATATTTCATCTGTAGAACAGTTGTTTTGACTTAAGAAAAAAATCATCGAATTTCACAATCTACACAAAGGAAAAAGAACTCGGAAAACAATTATATATACAGTAGTCTGATCGTAGTTTCAAATATGTTACCGCCAATCGTCATTATGTTATTCCCCTAAATTATTCTCGTTTGAGAATGAAGCTAACAGTTCAATGAGCAAGGAAAGTTGTGTGAGGGTACCACACTTTCAAAATTTTAAAATTGAAAATTCAAAATTTTTAAAATTGTTTTCAATTTTGACATTTCGGCTATATGATGTCATTATCAAGTGATTGGAAAATAAATAAAACGACATCAAATATAATTTTTTTCATATTAAAGACGGAAAAAAGACAAAGCTGAAGAAGTTTGAGAGTTATTTTTATTGACGTTCATGAGATGTTTATATCATGAAAAGTTTCTGAAGACGCTTCCACGTTTCAGGCTTAAGAATCTTTCGTCAATATTCGTAAATCAAAATAATACATATGGAATTATATCTCTACTAGCCGTCAGGCTCGCTTCGCTCGCCATATCCGTTTAGCCAGACGTTTAGTCTGTACCCCCGACTGGATCGTCCTAACATATGATAAAAATGATCAAATTTAAAATGCAGGCGAGCGAAGCGAGCCTGCTGATCTCATTTTTGGACGATCCAGTCGGGGGTCCAGTCCGGGGCTCCGCCCCCTGGCTAGACGGATATGGCGAGCGAAGTGAGCCTGACGGCTAGTTGTATATGAAAATGAAAATTGTATTCATATATCAACTAATATATATATATTAAACTAAGGGGGGGGGATAGGTAGCCTATATGAGAATATTGCATGGAAGTAAGTATTGCTCATAAATGTATCCTTAAGATTCAACTATTCCCCTAAGTTTGAGATAAAAATCGTTCTGAATAATTATTCAATTTTTATTTATTTATGTGTCAATCAAGTTGAAATTTGATGAGAGAAAAAAATTTTATAATGATATTTTTCATGTTTTTTTTTCAATTGTATTAATGTACCTACTTATAATAAGGAAGAATAAACATTGATCAGAGCTCAAGGAGACATTTTAAGTATTTTATAGCTAAATTTATCATTTGGCTATACACGTAGGTGACATGACTCTACAAGGTGACATGATTCCACATGGAGGTGACATGACTTGGATGGAGGTGACATTTATATTTGAAATACTTCGTCAATAATCTTTATCTTCAATAAAATCTGGCAAGAAAAGTTAACTTGAATTGAGGGGGAATAGTGAGCTAATAAGTACCTAATAAGCTAATAAGTACCTAGATAATTAATTCAATTATTGGTAAAAATAGTGTAAAACATGCATTTTTCAAAACTTTTTACTATGGTAATTTTTTTTAACCCCAATCTTATGGAAAACATCTAAACAACCACTTGAAAATATTAATAGTTACATTTTAAAAAATATTTAAAATTTAAATTTGAGAATTAAAGACAAAGACACAGCCTACCGTATTAGCGGTAGCCTATTACCAAGATGTTGAGGTTTAAAAAATCAAGTAACTCCTCATACTACAGCTAATTCTTCTCAGTTCTTCAAGGTGGTTCAAAATCATGCAGTAAGGAGTAAAACTGAAATTATAAGATTAATGGAACCATCGTGAGTGTAAAAAAAAAGTTACACCTTCACAATGATTCTCCAAAAAATTTTGGTCAAAGGCCAAAGGTCAACCTTAACTTCTCAGCTGGTTGCATTCATTCTACTATACAAACTCCTCCACAAATCTACGAGAGCCAGCAGCTTAAAAGGCAGTTATAAGTAACGAATCCAATGTTAATCGCATTGAAATTTATTTTGTGAGTTCTTTACACATCAAAAAAAGGTTTTTGATGGTAAAAAACGTGAAAATGCATCTTTAAATAACCTAAAAGCCTTGATAAATGTTGCCTTTACGGAAACTTGAGTAGGAAAAAGCTTAATGTGGTTGTAAAACGTCACGCTAGATAGCGCTGGCAGTAAACATGATACGAGCCACATGATACTGTATCATTCGACATGCAACAGAATGCAATTTCCTTGGTTTCGTGATGTTTCCTGTTTCATTGTTCAATATCGAGGCACCTTCGCTCTGGAGTACAAAAGCATTCAAGAATATTATTATATTATGTTTATATAATTAATTATGTTTAATATAATTATATTATATTATGTTCAGCTATTGAACAGCTTAAAATCTCACAAAATAATATCTAGAAATTTTAACCGACATGATGAAAATAATAATGATTTCTTGACATGACATGGTATAATATCATTCTGAATTGGAGTATATCATAATTTTCAAAGTTACCGTAATCATTATTTGACAGTTTTAAGTGATTAGTGAGTGTTATTTTGTTATTCAATTTGGTTTGTAAACAATCCAAATAAGAAATTTTGTGTTTTCAAATGTTTGGACTGAAAATTGGACCTGAATTATAGTGTATGGAACATAGCCTACTTTTTGGACTATTTATCTATACTTATAAAATTCTTATCTCACTGAGTCACTGATCACGATTTATCTGGAAAACTACTGGATGGATTGCAACAAAACTTGGAATATAGCTTCCTCAAACGTTCTAGGTGCTCACTAAGAAATCTTTTGGCAATTTTCAACTCTAAATCTGCGTTTACACTGTGTAACTTTGTTATAAAACGTTGTTATATGTATCTTTTGTTAAATTAATAAGTTATAAAACTTTTGTCATACAACAAAAGTTTGATAGTTTGAATTTGTAACATGTTATAAAACAAAAACATCAGTTTGTGGGTCTCCATAAGTGGCAGTCATCATGGCAACTACAGACGATGATATCGATGCTGTTCCCGTTCAATTAATGCTGACAGTTAATGATGAATGCCACCATACAGCAGCTTGGTTGTGTATCAGCATACTTATAAATAGCATCAATGCTGTTCTCTTTCAACTAATCCTGACAGTTTAAAGTGAATCTCACTAAAGAGCAGTAGCAGTAGCAATATTGGTAGCAAGAATATTTGGACGAATGTTGCTTCTATAGCCGCCCGTTTGTATGTCTCAGTATGTTACAATATATTCTGGTTTATACACTAATTTACAATAAATGACAGTTTTGCTATTCATTCAACGAATTTTACAAAGTATAATAATGATTAGTGAGAATGAAGATTGAATGCAATTTGAATAACGATAGTATAAAATATTGTGATGTAACTACATAAATCGGCGGTTTTTAAGTGTTTGCAAAATCTCTATGTTTGCATTTTTTATTGTAGTTCTGATTTTTCAATATATTGTTTGGATACATAAATTTCCTTGTACTACATACAGAGAGGCCCAAAAACCTCATATTTTCGGTTAATTTTTCTGTTTTAAGATATTTCCGCCAAGTCCTGTAATTGATGAGAAAAATTTGCTCCTGCCTTTTATTCAGATTATGAAATTCCTAATAAAATGAGATTATTTCGAACTTTCTATCTTCAATGAGTACTGAGTTACAATTTTTCGAAAATATGTAAAATTTTAAGAAAAAATTAATTTTGATAAATTTTAGTTTTTGATCTACAATATATCTTCCGATTGTTACCATTTAAATGTATAATTCGAGATTCCTCTGAGCATAATTTTGTGCTCTACAGGTAGAGGGCTCCATCTCATATAGATTTCCAGGTAAACCTGACAATGATGATCTATGTGTTTTGGAAAACACCTGAGTTTTAGCTTCAATCATCATCAGCAACTCCATTGTCATCACATTCAGATTTCGCACCATGATATAAGCTCATTAGATTATTTCTATGAGAATCACTCGTTAATGAAGAATAACCTCTCAATCAATTCTTAATTTTATGAAGAATAAATTTAGTGGAGAGGCGCGCATAACACTCACCACGCACACCTCAAGAATCAAAATTTCAAACACTCATAACTTTTGACACAATGATCAGATCTCATTGTATCACAGCTCATTCTTCTCAGAACGTCAAGACGGTTCCAAATCACGCACGCATCGTAAATGAAATACGATCAAAAAATATAAAATTCATGCTTGAGTGTACTTTAACCAGTATTTCAATTCAAAAAATGACCGATTTCCATATTCAAAGCTGCGTATTGGGAAATACTTCGGATAAAATTTAAAAATCTAGTAAGGATGTGGAAAAGTATTTTCTCTTTCCACTACAATGAAGAATACTCTCGATTCAAGTATTATTAGAAAGTTACAGCCGATTTTAAAAATGATTGTTCTCTAAAATGAGTCTGATATATAATAGAAACTCATGATTGATTCCAAATTGTAGACAATTCCATCCTCTACGATCTCAGTTGCCTAAAATTCATCTTGAATCACTGTTTCCCATCATAGCACTTCCTATACCGTTAATATGAGGAAAGTATCTTCGATTTCTTGAATTTTTATGATCGAATCTTATTACATTACGATCATTATTCTTCCGTTTACAGTAACTAAAAGAGGAGAAAAATTTCAAATTAATTTCTAAAATTCAAGATCAAGTCATTTTTATAATTATGGGTTACCGAGCTCTGAATTATTTGTCATTTCTTTGTGTATTGAAATACTGGTTAATATACACTCAGGAATGAATTTCATATTTTTCGATCGAATTCGACTCATGAATACTCATGATGCATTTTTTTGAACCCGTCTTGACGAGCTGAGAAGAAAGAGCTGTGGTACAATGAGATCTGATCATTGTGTCGAAAGTTATGAGTGTTTGAAATTTCGATCCTTGAGGTGTCCTTATGCGCGTCTTTTCACTAAATTAAGAGCATCTAACGGGTGATTCTCACAGAACATGATCTAATGAACTTATATCATGGTGCGAAATCTTAATGTGATGACAATGAAGAAGTCATTATTAAGAATTCCGTGATCTAAAAAAAAGGCGAAAACGAATTTTTGTGTCCGATTACGGTACAGGATTTTGCAGAAATAAATAACAACTGGAAAATGAACTGAAAATACGAAGTTTTTGGCCATCGTGTATGCACAAGGAAATTTTGCATGTAAAATTTGGTTCTGGTCTTCTTTTATGTATCCAAACATATTGAATAATTAGAACTACAATATAAAATCCAAGCACATCCCCTTTTTCACGTCTATATTGACTGGCGATCGTCCCCCTGGATCCGTGCCTGCAATCACCACTGTCAGGTGTCAACAACTGCCAAGCAGCTGATGATTCAGCTACTTCCCCCACCACCTATTTCAACTCCATTCTATAACTTGTAACAATCATGATTTTATAAGTAGTAAAACGTTCTTATAACATATGTTACATGTAACAAAAAGTTATAATTTTTCTTTGATCATTACCGACTTCGTGCGGGAAAGGAAAAACTTGTTATAAAACACGAAATTATGTTATAAAACACGAAGTTACATGTAATAAATTACATGAATTTATAACATTTTTGTTCAAGTTGTTATATAGGTCTACTAGCCGTCAGGCTCGCTTCGCTCGCCATATCCGTCTAGCCAGGGGACTCCGCCCCCTGGACCTCCGACTGGATCGTCCGAGAATGAGATCAGCAGGTTCGCTTCGCTCGCCTGCATTTTTCATTTGAGCATTTTTATCATATGTTAGAACAATCCAGTCGGGGGTCCAGACTAAACGTCTGGCTAAACGGATATGGCGAGCGAAGCGAGCCTGACGGCTAGTAATATAATATTCCCAGGATTGGAGTAGCAGTGCCCAATCAATTTTTCCGCGATAAATGCATTTGAATCTTCAACTTGGTGCCAACCTAACAAAGTCAACTCAACTTAATGCCAACCTGACAAAATTATTAATTTAGTTGCCAGTTAAAAACTGTTTCGAAGAGGTACTCTATCTAGACTATAGTTCTATAGTAACATATGATATGGAAATTTCAATTATAATTAAGAGATTGGGAGAATAAGAATATACATGCTAAAAGACGAACTTTAAACCCTTAAAAACAACCCTTAGAGTTAAAATATTGCCAAAATATTTCTTAGTGCGCCTCTAAAGGACCAACTGAACATACCTACCAAATTTGAACGTTTTTTGGTCCGGTAGATTTTTAGTTATGCCAGTGAGTGAGTGAGTGAGTGAGTGAGTGAGTCAGTCAGTCAGTGAGTGAGTGCCATTTCGCTTTTATATATATATATATATAGATACTTATAAAAGGCTAAGCCCCTACAGACTGAAATCACACCACAGCCCAAACTACTGAGCCTACAAACTTGAAATTTTGCACGATTGTTTATGGTAGTCTGAAAACATCCACTAAGAAAGGATTTTCAGAAATTTGCCCCCCTGAGGGAGCTGGGGCCCCCCAAAATTTTGTACTTTCTAACCGCTCATTCCACAGCAAAGTCATGAGGAACTTTTTTGTTCAGCTACGAAAAAAAATTAGATCTATGCAGAAAAATTTCGATCAGGAGCACAGGGGGGTCCAGGAGAGGTCATTTTTCGAGAATTTCGATGTAAAATCACACTACAGCTCAAACTAATTTTCCTACAGACTTGAAACTTTGCAAAAATATTCTTCAAACATGCTAGACGCGCACTAAGAACGGATTTTGAGATATTTTGCCTCTAAGGGTTTCAAAGGATGAAAAAGGACCCTATTAAGTAAGGTTATGAACATGGTAAGGTGAGTGTCATATGGAAATGAGATAATATTTATTTATTGACATGTGATATTCTCACATATTATGTTGTAATCATTGGAAGTAACAAAATAATATGATAGAAATTCAAAAAAGAACATCTGTTCTATTATTGCTTTCTACCTGATTCCACTCAACCTCAATAATATTGTTGTGATAATTGATAAATATGTTTAATAATATTATTATTATTGATATAATAAAAGTATTGTTTTAATAATTAATTATTATCATTAATATAATAATAGTATTGTTTTGGTAATCAATAAATATTTTTATTTTCACAAACTCTGTATAATTTATAATGGTGAATGTGAAACAGCTGCATCAAAGAAATTATCTCAAAAACAAATGTTTAGGAAAACCATAGTTTTGAACTTCGTTTTCCTGATGGAATGTATAAGCCTACACGTGGCATGTATTATCAATTTTTCAGCTGGAACAGTTTTTTGAGACTGCTAAATAAACGTCTACAGTTTTATCAATGCTGTATCGGCAATATGAAAACGCATGCAGTTAATATGTCTTTAAATGAAGGTGTTGATATCTACATGACAATTATTCTCTACCATTTTTATTTAATTAAAATTTCAAAATTATTCAAGCCTTGATAGAATGATTGACTCACTGTACAGTCAGTCGAAAATTTTGAAATGAGGGGTATTTTGGCAAGCTGAACAAAAAAGTAAGGTCGTTTTTGATATTATTTCATCAAATGAAAAATGAGTTTTGTTGGTTGTCAATACTCCCCCTGAAAGATAACTATTCATTTCATCCTATCTTTTAGTAAAATAACAATGATTTCTGCATTGAATAACATCTATCTTGTCAACAAGAATCGAACTCTTTGTGAATTTAGATATGACCTACACTTTAGATTTATATGATTCTATTAATAAATTCATTAAAATTGAAGTACTTTTTTCAGTTAGTTGATGATTAGTTGATAAAATTGATATCAATAGAGAAAATGATTATAATTTCATCAATACAGAATTAGTTGAATGAATTGTCGATGTACTGAGTTCTTGGTCAACAATAATTCAATATTGGTATTTATCCAATCATTATTTTTTTAAAAGTTATTTCATTTGAATTAGAAAATATTTATAAGCTCCTATCAATTTATCATTCGTAACAATGAATTCTTCTAAACATGAATTTAATCAAATAAAAAATTGCCCATACTTCTGTATTCATGTTCGCATGTTTTCCACTTGTGATGGATAGCCAAAATATTGTGGAGCGAGCTGCACGGCGAATTGTAATCGAGGGCTCTGATTGGCTGAAAAGTTCAGCGTTCGGAGTGAGGTGAGGCGAGCAGTTAGAACAGAGGCAAGCGGCACGGCGAATGATTAACAGCTGATCTTTAACATTATGAAACATATGCTCATGTTCGTTGAAAGGCAAGATGTTCGGAGGAATGCACGGTTTGCTGCGCGGTTCGAGGTTCGGTTCGGCATGTGTGGACGCACCTTTAGTTGTTACAGGACATTTATACAGATCACAGGCCAAAGCAACATAATAATCTATCTTCTTCTTCTTTTTCTTCTTCTTCTTCTTCTTCTTCTTCTACTTACTCCTCTTCTCCTTCTTTCTCTTCTTCTTCTTCTTTCTCTCCTTCTTCTTCTTCTTTCTCTTCTTCTACCTATATCTAAAAGGCTAAGCCCCGACAAACTGAGATCACACCACAGCCCAAACTAATAAGCCTTAAAACTTGAAATTTCGCACAATTGTTTATTGTAGCCTCAAAACATTCACTACAAAAGGATTTTCAGAAATCCCCCCCCCCTGAGGGAGCTGGGCCCCCCAAAATTTTCACTTTTTAACCGTTCATTGCACAGCAAAGTCATGAGGAACTTTTTCGTTCAGGTACGTAAAAAATCAGATCTATGCTGAAAAATTCCAATCAGGAGAGGGCACTTTTCGAAAAATTTGATGTAAAATCACACTACAGCTCAAACTAATTGGCCTACAGGCTTAAAACTTTGCTCAAATATTCTTCAAACATGCTAGACGCGCACTAAGAATGGATTTTGAGATATTTTGCCTCTAAGGGTTTCAAAGGATGAAAAAGGATCCTATTGAGTAAGCTTATGGTAAGGTGAACTCCATATGGAACTGAGATAATTGACACATGATATTCTAACATATGTTGTAATCATTGGAAAGCTTAAAACAATTTCATCAATTAGCTGAGAGAATTGATTTTGCGTTGATTGAGAGCGCGAGCTTACCACGTGTTTTACGTGGTAAACGTTCTACTGATTTATAGTATTCCTGGTGATTGAGCCTGTCTTTTTCAGCGTTGTCCATTAATAATAAAGCTTAATTCACAACTAGCTGACCCAGCGAACTTCGCACCGCCAATGTATCTCATGTTACACTTGACTTTATTTGGTGAATCATGAAATTTATCTGACAATCAACATGTTCATTTACATCTCAATACGGACTTCCTATGTGCTTTCCTATGTGCATTCATTATTCCGAAAACATATTATTCTTCTCAATCAATTGGTAGTAATATCTATCAGTAAAGTTTTCAATTAAAAAAAAGGTTATATCAGTGTTTCAAAGAAGAATATTCAATGTTTTCATAGCTGTAGATTGTCGATATATGGTCCAGGAAATATGCGATGTACGATGAATCACACCGTATTCCAGATTCTTTCCATTTTAGGATGAATATAAGCTAAGCTAAATTCAAAAAATTGATCTTGAATCATAATCATCTTTTCGTTCTTCAGTAGCCGCTCGGCCGAAAATTTAGAAAACAGATGTCTGTAAAATGGATTAATAAATAATTATTATTAGCCCCCCTATTAAAATCTCTGTTCAGAAACCATCCCCAATATTCACACAATATATTCCCAAAGTTTCATGCCGTTATGTCAAGTAGTTTTCAAGTCTACAGTGAACAAACAAACATACAAACAAACACACAAACAGACATTCATTTTTTAATAAATAGATTTCCATTCGGCTCAAACAAAAGCCTCTCTAAATGAAGGTAGAATGATAAGGATTCAGTTCTGTTGTTTTAACATTTTTTCAAATCACTTTCAAACAGTTCATGTAATACCTACTATTGTGTTTGAGACACTTCTGGCGCTATCATAGTTTCACCACTATTCTGTTCCACAGTCCTATCTCTTGCAGTCGTTAACTATATCTATAATAATTATATAAAGTAAAGAGCTGGCTTATGCACGTACGGGATAGGAAAATTATGTTTGACGCATCATCACAACTGAACTACTGGACTAATTAACTTGAAATTTTGCTTATAGATTCTTAATTAACCAAGGATGGTTATAGGCCTATTCTCAATTCTTCATAATTTCATTACGTCAAGTTTTGAAATAGATCCTTGCGAAGCACGGGTTCTTGCTAGTAATACATATAACACGTGATTGTTCCTGAAAGCATGATTGTATTAAGCGTTCATGAGAAGCGCGTAAGTTGAACAGTTTATAAACTGTGAAAGTAAAAAACTTTTATGTAAATGTGTTCTCGTATTCTCATGTGAAAGATATTGAATATCTTCAATACATATAATAATTTAATAGTTGATATAATTTTAATTAACTACTGTACCTGAATAAAGGTGTTGAGATCGAGAGGCACAAAATTGCTTTTGACATTCAACTGTAGAGGTCTCTGCGACCTCAGCATCAGAAGAAGCAAACTTTTCTTGGACGATTCCTTCATGTCAGGCCAACTAACATTGTACGCTGCGTTATACACCGCTAAACTCTGTCAAATCAAAAGATAATATCATAGAGAAACAATAGCATAATAGATATCCCATTGTATAGGGCTTTTATGTCGCAACTTTTACTGTTATCTGAAGCCTCTAGTTCAAGTAATTCTTTCCCGTGAAGCTGTGTGACACTGGTAGTCTCTCATATTGTGCCGTTCATACACTCTCACAACAACAAAACAGTAAAATTCGTCAATAATCAACAGTAATCGGCTTGAGATGACAGTAAAATTTGTGACATAAACGCCCTATACCATGGTATATCTACTTACGCTATTGTATCTGTATGGTAATATTAGTATATGTATAGTGAGGTCCACGTTATAATGGCAATGGAGAAAGATACGAGAACAACGTTGCCGATCCTCTGTCTTGTCAGTGCCTTCTATAGACTGTAGCTGATACAGGTTTATCGATGTAATATTAACTGTTCATTCTCGTTTGAAATAATCAATGATATTTTATTAAGCAATAAATTATATTTTTTAATTATTTCATAATGAATTTACATAATTAAGATGAAATATTTTGTTTATTAATTATTAATTCTACATTGTTAAAAGTCTCCGATAAACGAGATAAATGGATGTTACGGTTATGTTCACAGTCAGTACTTTGCGACTAAACTATAGTGAGGTCCACGTTATTATCACAGTGGAAAAAGATTGTAGAACAGCCTTGCCGATTCTCTGTTTCGCCACAGTTTTTTTTTCTTCATTCATCAAAATGCACAAAATACATCTGAACAGTGTCAAAATACTGTCTGCCGGTATATCTGATGTAATATCAACTGTTAAAAATAACGAATTATATCTTACTAGCCGTCAGGCTCGCTTCGCTTGCCATATCCGTGTAGCCTGGGGGCTCCGCCCCCTGGACCCCCGACTGGGTCGTCCAAGAATGAGATCAGCAGGCTCGCTTCGCTCGCCTGCATTTTTCATTTGAGTATTTTTATCATATGTTAGGACGATCCAGTCGGGGTTCCAGACTAAACGTCTGGCTGAACGGATATGGCGAGCGAAGCGACCCTGACGGCTAGTAATATAATATTCCCAGGAATAGCTCTGATTAAAGTAGCAGTGCCCAATCAATTTTTCCGCGATAAATGCATTTCAATCTTCAACTTGATGCCAACCTAACAAAGTCAACTCAACTTAATGCCAACCTGACAAAATTATTAATTTAGTTACCAGTTAACAACTGTTTCGATAAGGTACTCTCTCTAGATTATAGTTCTATATTAACATATGGTATAGACATTTTTCAATTATGAATTAAGAGAATAAGAAGAACATACAAAAAAGACGAACTTTAAACCCTTAAAAACCACCCTTAGAGTTAAAATATTGTCAAAAGATTTCTTAGTGCGCCTCTAAAGGGCCAACTGAACATACCTACCAAATTTGAACGTTTTTGGTCCGGTAGATTTTTAGTTCTGCGAGTGAATGAGTGAGTGAGTGAGTCAGTCAGTCAGTCAGTCAGTGAGCGCCATTTCTCTTTTATATAGATTCGTCAATAAAATATATTATTTTTATTATCAAGTAATGAATTACCATCATGAGATTAAATATTTTTTATTAATTATATTTCTATGTTGTTAAAAACCGCTCTGGCAACGTTGTGCTACATTAACATGGAAGCAGCATGTTGACATGATCTTCAATAGACCCAATAAATGTCATATTATATTACACGCAAGCTGAGAGGTCATGTTTCATCGGAGTTCCTGGTTACTGCATACCATGGCTTTGGGAGCTAGAAAAGGATAGCGCTATCTGCTTTGACGAATAATAGAGAAGGATCGCAACACCAATGTTAAACAAATACTGCCATTATAAAGTGGACCTCACTATAGTTTTTAACGTCTACGACATTATTTACTTATTCTCACTGCATCACAGAAATGATTAACACTTTGGAAAACATTAACTTTTTATCAAAATTTTTGGAGAGAAATATTACAGGCTCAGCCTAGTGTTTCCATCAATGTCATAATTATATATATTATGATTGTTGTATTTTGTACAATAAATAAATAAAAAATCGTGATATTTTTAGACAATATTCGAGTATTTTAAGATGAATAAACATCACTATAAGCATAGAGAAACAATAGCGTAAGTAGTTATCTCATGGTAAAGGGCGATAAGGGCGGTAAGAGTGTATGAACGGCGCAATATTGTCCGTACTCTCTATGACTACCAGCGTCATAAAGCTTCACAGAAAAGAACTACGTAGACTATCAGCTTGAGATAACAGTAAAAGTTGCGACATAAACGCCCTATACCATGGGATATCTACTTACGCTATTGTTTTTCTATGCTGAATGAAAAAGACTAAGAAATTGTCAAAAACCACAGATTTATTGATTGTTTCTAAGTATCAATATAACTCTGTGGTTTTTGACAATTTCTTAGTCTTGTTCATTCAATATGAATAATTACCACAATATCAACTTCTCAACTACACAAAAAGTTTCTCTATGCTATAACTCACCAAAACAGTATCTGAAGGCAACACAGAAACATTACAATTCCAAATACTCAACTACATAATCTACAAAAATATATTCAAGTGTTTATAAATGAGAATCTTACCCGATGTTGATAGATTTTCGGAATAAATGCAGACAAGAAATAATTCGAGAGTGGCCACAACTAGAAATCCTCCGGCCACGAAAAAGGATGGGCTTCCAATTCCCAACTACAAAATTATCCAAAATTAGTAAAAATATACGAAACAAAAATTTCAGTTCATATGTTTTAGTCTTTGAAAGACATTGACTGTCAACACATCTTATTATAATATTCTATGTTTTACAAAATCATCAAAAAATAGTAGAATTATAAGAAACAGAATTTTCAGTTCATATGTTTTAGTGATTGAAAGACAAACTTTCGAGACATCTCATAATACTTAATCATCAACTCAGGAGCCCGCACCATCAACATAAGGGTTTGATCACTTTTGAAACGTGTATGTGAAAATGGAAGCTGTTTTATGCATGACCAAGCGAGTAGATAAGAAACAGAATCTGGAATAATTCCAGAGCTAATTATTAGCAATAGGAACACTGACACTGAACGCGTGCACTTGCTGCGTGCACTTGCTGCGTGCACTTGCTGCGTGCACTTGCTGCGTGCGTTCAGTGTGAGCAGCTACAGACAAGTCACAACGTACTTCAATGGCACTTTTCGGATTTTGTTTTTCAACTCATACATTATGATCTGAAGTGCACTTGCACATAAGCCTATATAGCCTATATAGTGAGGTCCACGTTATAATGGCAGTGGAGGAAGATAGGAGAACAACGTTGCCGATCCTCTGTCTTGTCAATGCCTTCTATAGACGGTAGCTGATACAGGTAGGATTGATGTAATATTAACTGTTCATTCTCGTTTAGAATAATCTATTATATTATATTTTATTATGGCTGTGCAAAGGCTAAAAATAAACTTTTCAATTATGAAAATCCATTATGAAATTATTGAGAAAAATAATTTCTAGCTTAAGGCTGTGCAAAGGCTAAAAATAAACTTTCTACTGTTGATATTTTTCCAAGTTTTTCGATTTGTATATCTTCAAGCTATCAGAATGAAAAAGTTTTCTCGGGAAAACATTTTTTTCCGATCATCACTTTTTGAGATATGAGAGCCTAAAGTTTGAGTTTTTGGGACAGAACATTTCAAATTCGGTAAGATATAGGCCTAAATCCATGAGATCTAGATTTATTGTTGATCTAGTAGAATAAAAATTTTCTGGAAACATCAATTTTTGAAAAAGTTATCCAAGTTAACAAAAATAGCTCAACTAAACGTTATTTTTGGTTATTTTTAGTAAATTAAATAACTATCTTGAAAATTGATATTTTCAGAAGATTTTAGTTTTACTAGATCAACAATACCATGAAAAACCTATCCTCTGAATATCATGGATTTATCTCTTACCGAATTCGAAATGTTCTGTCCCAAAAATTCAAACTTTAGGCGCTCATATCTCAAAAAGTAATGATCAGAAAAAATGTTTTCCTAAGAAAATTTTTTTATTTTGATAGCTTGATGATATACAAATCGAAAAACTTGGAAAAATATAACGAGTAAAAAGTTAATTTTTAGCCTTTGCACAGTCTTAAGCAATAAATTATATTTCTCAATAATTTCATAATGGATTTTCATAATTGAGATGAAATATTTTGTTAATTAATTATTAATTCTACATACATTGTCTGACGTTATTCTTTATATTTAAATAACGATTAGCCTCCTGCTTGGCATCAGTCGGTAGAGCATGAAATATTTGATATATAATTATAAAATTAGGTCGTGGTTTTTTAATAGGATACAGTCTCATAAAAATCTTTATAGGCTCAAGTATGAGCTTCCCCTATACTTCTTGTAATTCATTGAAAAAAATAAATATATCTATATATGGTACTTATCCTATAGTGTTGAGGAATTAAAATAAATTGCACACCATAAACAATTTGATACATATATTAACAAATAATGCAAAAAATAGATCAAGGCAAAAATATAAAGAGCGATAAAAATATAAGAATATAAAAATAGAACAATAATTGAAATCAGTAAAATATCACAGGCTAAACATTACACTCTAGATTTATAGCACGAAACATTACCATGTGCCTTTATTTTAAAATCATATGCATCCTTTTGCATGTAGCTGCGATATGAGCTTGCTAATACTTGTCGACTTGGACAATTCAATTAAAAATAAGTTCCTTAAGATCAACTTGATAAATTGGCAACTAATAATCCAAATATATATATAAATTCTCTAATATCTAGTAGATTCTTTGTATTGAATATATATTTTATCTCAGGGTGCAAGATTCGGCACCTGATGGAATAAGTAGAGCAATTCATCTAGTGAATTAGAGCTACAACAAATTATCGCAAATTATTGCAAAAATTAAAGATCATATGAATATGTTTTAATAGCCTAGATTTTATACTTCTTTGATTTATTAGAATTTTATGAAATGTACTGATTCATTATTCCTTTAATAAAATACCTTTAATACTATATTTACTTGCGCAAGTATTTTTTATTAAATTCTTAATTTATAAGAAAACCCTTTCGACGAGCTAGCTTTGATTATTAGGTAATTCGAAGCACTAAGGGCGCCCATCACTAATTCAATTTTTTCACTCACGTGTCGAAATCTTCTTATAAGCCGCTGGTGTCGATCCAACTCCTGGTGGTCCTGGACTATGGTAGCCGAAATCGTCTCTTCCAAGGGGTTACAAAAATTATTTGAAATTGAAAATGACTTCTGCTTTATAAGAGCATCACAAAGTCTTTTAAGAAATTTAATAATTCAATCTAACTTTAACTTTTACAAGTTATAGCAAGGTATTACGCTCTAAATTATTTAGGGTCCTCTCATGGTGGCATTTGGCAGGCGAGTGATGGTTCTCCTTCCTCAATTTTACAATTCTTATTTCCGACTTTCAAATTACATAAAATTTGAATATCCTAGTCCTCCGCCATTAGGTTCAAATAGACCGTACTAAAATATTAAATTATTACTTATGTTGTATGTTAATAATTTCTTTGCCTTCGAGCCATATCCATAACATAGACTATACAATAATTTTACATAAATCCCAATCATTTATAGAAATATATATAAATATTTTTGAATTGGCATACTATTGCCGCCTATTAACTGCCATTATGCGATTGGTGCATGCAAATTGTTTCAGTATTCATGCGCTTGGTAACCTCCTATTTCCTGGATACATTTAATTATTTTTATCAGGTTTTTTAAGTATGCTCTCTACATGCTAGTTAATATTCTATATACTACTATTTATTTCATGCTTCCTAATAGTTAGCCACGTGACCATTTGTTCTTTCAAATTGCATACCGTTTTGCCGCAATAGATCTCTGCCAAGGTGTCTGGTCAGATTCTACGTTGCATGGCTCGGTCGATCGTTAGGTCGCCGATCACTGAATGTATATACCTAACCTCAATCTTCAAAAATTTATATAATATATTATATATTAGCAAAAATTATTTCAATTCCTTTTTAGGTTATTGTACCGTTTAGCCAGAACAAGCTGATGCTATCTAATCTTTATTGTTATCTCATTGGCGATATTAGCCAGTTACTTTACTCAGACATATTAGTACTTCAGCTAGGGATTTTTACATCTACCCAAATTTCAAATACATTACAATTGTTAAAAGACGAACTGGCAACAGAGCAAAGCGAGAAAGAGATAGCGCTAACGGCTTTGTTGAATGATAGAAAAGGATAGCAATACCATTGCTAATAAAAAACTGCCATTACATAATGTAGGACCTCACTATATACGCATTGAATGTGATTACACCCTGAGAGATCAAGCAATAAATTATCTACTTATCAAATACTCTTACAAAGTCTATGATTACACAATGGCCTGCAAGTTATAATTTAGAATTGAAACTTCATGTAACATTGCAATTTATAATGGATCAATAAAGATAATTCAAGATTGGAATTTGTGACCTCATGTACACCGTAAACTTGTAATCAGTGAATTTGTGATTCTTAGTTCCGGTTCCACAAAAACCGGTTAAATTTTAACCCAGATTAATTCCACGAGAACCAATCAGAGAAGCCGTCTTTTCAAAAAATCCTTCTCTGATTAGTTCTCGTAAAGTTAATCATGGTTTAAATTTAACCGGCTTTTGTGCAACCGGGCCTCACTCCAGTAGCAGAATTGTATTAAACATTGGATTTAAAATAGGACTCAAATATTGGATCAACATTGTTGAGTGGAATATTATTGTGAAGTGAACAACTACAAGACTTAACCTATCTCGGACTATGTGTAAACTTGGAAAAATTTGGGAGTGAATAGCACAAGGTTAACTTCATTTTGTCTCTTCCTTTCATTTTAATGATGTACATATTGTGAGAATAAATGAATAAAATAGTTGGTTGACTTACAGTTAATGTGGTGAAGAGACCGACACTGAGCATTCCAAAGCTGAAGAATGTTTTGAGAAATATAAATGGTCTCATGAGCTTAATCACTTTGTGAGATATACTGGAAAATAATCAGAAATTGAAAATCTAAGTTTTATTCACAACATATCAATGCCATTTTCAAGTGAGAACTGATTAACTTATAAGATTTGCATATAGATTCTTAATTTACCGAGGATGATTAATTTCAATTCTTCAAAATTTCATCACGTCAAGTTTTCAGTTTGTCAAGTTTTAAAATGGACCCATGCGGTGCACGTGTTATCTGCTAGTAAATAACATGTATTGATCAATATTTTGAGGGTTCTTATACTTACTTGAGAAGCGAATCATGCATTTTGACAACTTCTTTGACGTCACTATCTTTCAGGGATTGTGAAGTGAGTAAACTAATTTCATTTCCCGATTCGCGATCCTCTTCATTATTGTTCTGATCCAAAACGTCGCTGATTCTTTCAATTTTTTCTAGGAGAATTTTGAATTGACCACAGACTTGAGTGATAAAACTAGGCACTAGAGTGTAGGAGAAAAACATCAGAGCGATTCCCTGCAGAATAAAAATATATTATTATGCGTCTTAGTTCAATTCAGAAATTAATTCTAAAATATAATGAAGAAAAGAATTGGCTTGAACATGTACGGGATAGGAAATTCACGAATGACGCGATATCATCACGTCTAAACTACTGGACTGATTAACTTGAAATTTCGCATATTGATTCTTAATTTACCGAGGATGATTATAGGCGTTTTTTGAATTCTTCAAGATTTCAGTAGGTCAAGTTTACAGGTTGTCACTATAGTAAGATTCAGAAAGTCATGGAAAGGAAAATTTGAAAACGCACATCCTTCCAACTAGAGAAAAAATTTCACGGAGCTTATCAATCTCACCTGGAAAATTTCGATGACAACCAACACCGCTTCGATCTCCAGACAAGGAGAGAGCGTGTCATCACACGGCATGACCAGAGGGAACGGCATCCTTCTCTCAGGATGAGTCTTGTTCCAGTAGCTATTGAACCTGTAATCAGCTGGCTTCGAAGGTAGAAGGAGACAGTGAACAATTTCAGCCAAAACTGCCGGCAGTTCCACGACAAACAACGCCTTAAACAGAACGTCTTCATGCCAGTCGCACTTCTCTAAAACTCTCTGATCTCGCAGGAATTTATCCCGCATTTCCATCACAATGTCACGGATTTTGTAGCGTAGTACGAACATGGTGAGGATTTCTAACATAAGCAACACAGCAAACCCGCATTCGAAGGAGGCTTTAGTAAAGAGTTCCAGATCGAATTGTGAGTAGTATGCTTGGAGGAAGCGCATGACTGTGACCATGACAAAGTGCAGCAAGAAGAACCATGTGTAGAGTTCGTAGAGAACTATTTTCCAAAGCGCGGTGAAATCGTTGGGCCACAAGCCGACTAGTAACAGCACGATCTGGTATCTTCGAAGACTCTCGTACATGGTTTTCAAACTGAAACAATAATTTGAACAATCTTCCCAATCTATCATTCTTCTTATAGTATAGTGAGGTCTACGTTATAACGGCAGTGTTTGATTGGCAATGGTATTGCTATCCTTGTCTATCACTCAACAAAGTGGAAAGCGTTATCTCTTTCTCGCTTTACTATGCCAGGCAAGGTTTTGCCTAACTTTGTTACATTTTAACTAAGTTGAGGATGATTTTCAACCAATTTGTAAAGTTTGTTACATGTATTAAGAAAAATCCAAAGAATAAGACAGATCGCTGCTACCTCAATCGAAGTTTACATCTTATTCTTTGACTATAGTGATGTCCAGGTTATAATGGCAGTGTTTGATTAGCAATGGTATTGGTATCCTTGTCTATCATTCAAAAAAGCGGATAGCGCTGTCTCTTTCTCGCTTTCCTCTGTGGCCAGATCGTATTTTAACAATGTAGAATTGATAATCAATTACAAAATATTTCTTCTTATATAATGAAAATTGATTATGAATTTTTTAAAAATATATCTTAATTTTTTTAAAATATAGTTAATTATTCAAAACGAGAATGAACAGTTAATATTACATCAATAAATCTGTATCAGCTACCGTCTATAGAAGGTAACGACAGAGGATCGGCAACGTTGTTCTCTTATCTTTCTCCAGTGCCATTATAACGTGGACCACACTATAGAGTAAAGACTGTTCGGGAATAGGACTTTGTGAATGACGTGTCCTTTGCTTTAGAGGTTTAGAGTGAGGTCCAAGTTATAGCGGCAGTGGAGAAAGATAGGAGATCAGCGTTATTGATTCTCTGCCTTGCCACTGCCTTCTATAGAGAATAGCTGATAACGGTATGTAATATCAACTGTTTATTCTTGTTTTAATTAGTATATCTGATGTAATATCAACTGTTCATTCTACTTTTATAATAATCGATTATATTTTATTTTTCAGGGGACTTTATTCTTCAATAATCAAATGATAAATTGTCATAATTGGGATTAAGTATTTCGTTAATTAATCATATCTCTACATTGATGAAAAACGATCTGGGAGCTAGAGAAGGATAGTGCTATCTGCTTTGCCGAATGATAGACAAGAATAGCAACACTAATGTTAACCAAATACTGCCATTATAACGTGTACCTCAATGTAGCCCAAAATTTCTTTCCTATATTATTATTTGAGTACAATAAATTATTGTCCAACGTAGTATAACTGTCCTGAATTAATGTAAATGTTTTACGAGTTCTTTGGGACAAATAAAGATTTGATCATAAAATATTGTTGTATTAAGATTTTTTCTAAACATATCTACTTCTCCAATCACAAGAGAGCTTTCCTTTTAATAGTATAGATTTAACAAATCAATCTGGTTCAATCTAAATGAGAAATTTATAAATTTGACAAGAATACAGAGCAATCACATTACGATGAAGTAAAGCATGATTCAAGAGGATACACGTTTCATAGATTCTATTCATCTAGGCCTACACTATTGATTCTTTTCTCTATGATTCATTGGAAAATTAGAGTGGACAGAGAGCCAGTAATAAATTGATCAAAATGCCTTATCTAAATTTGGGACTGAAATAGCATTTCAGTATGTCAGGTTTTCAGTCTGAATTCAATCTATTTGTGCTTGAAACAGACCCTTGCGGAGCAAGGGTTACCTGCCGGTAATGAATAAGAATAATTGTTTTTGTGGTGACTGGTAGATTTAACCATAAGATCAGAATTTGGGAGAGGAATATCACAAGGTTACCTTGTTTTTTCTCTCCCTATTAATTCGATGATATACTTATTGTATGAATCAATAAAGAATACCTGTACATTACCTTCGAGGGCTCAATCTTTCTAGACTTTCCACTTAGATTCCTTGATAGATCAAAACTTCCTAAAATTGTTATCTATGAATCTAAATGATCAAACTCCGTTATCTTATCCACAATTACCATAACCCTCACCTTTGAGGGCTAAAACAAGACTTTTCGGACTATGTGTTACGTTATCTAAATTTGGGAGAGGAATAGCACAAGGTTACCTTATTTTCCCTCCTTCTATCATTTGGATAATGTACTTATTGTATAAATGAATAAAGAATAATAAAGGATAAAACTCTCTAGACTTACCACTGAGATACCTTGATAGTTCAAAACTTTTTTATCTAAGAATCTGTATGCTCAAGTACCGTTGTCTCATCTACAATGAAATAGATACCGCTGTTGGTAAGGCTTATAGAAGAAAACAGTCAGATGGAATAGGATAGAATGTTGGACTGTACGTTTCACCTGAGAGAATGAGAACTCCTCAACGTTTTCCGTATTTTTAAAGGGATCCCCTGAAAATAGACACTGTAATTTAAAAATTAATCACAGCAGCCGTTAGAATATCTTCAATATCTTATAATATCTTGTAGGCCCACTCCTCTTAGCTAGTATAGAACATTCTGAAAGTGATTCATATTTATATCAAACGGAGCAGCCATCCACTTCTGAACAATTATCTGATAATTTTGAAAAAAAACGCTCCCCTTGATGGAAAATTAGATTTGCGCTAGCTTGGAGGGCTCATAAATACTTTATCATTGAAATCTATAGTGAGGTCCACGTTATAATGGCAGTGGAGAAAGATGGGAGAGCAACGTTGCCGATCCTATGTCTTGTCAATGTCTTCTATAGACGGTAGCTTATACAGGTTTATTGATGTAATATTAATTGTTCATTCTCGTTTAGAATGATAAATTATACTTTATCAAGAAAAGAATTATACTTTTCAATAATTTCATAATTTAAGATGAAATATTTTGTTGATTAATTTTCAATTCTACATTGTTAAAAGACGATCTTGCAACAGAGCTAAGCGAGAAAGAGATAGCACTATCTGCTTTGTTGAATGATAGACAAGGATAGCAATACCATTGCTAATCATACACTGTCATTACAACGTGGACCTCACTATAGTTATGAATTGGTTGAATGGAAAGCTTTAGTGCTATTCCCAAAGAATTCTGACAGTTTCAAGTGAAAATCCAACTATAGATTGAGGTTTATTTTCTGCAATTATGGTGTTAAACTGTATGGGAGCTAGCAGGTGTTTGATAGAACTCCCGCTTGCTGTGATTGGCTCATTAATTATGAAAAATTTTGTCGCTCTTCCACTCAAAATAATAGTACCATATTATAATAGATTATAGATCACTTAAGACTGTCAGCATTGGATAAATGGGAAGCCTTAATGTTATACATAAGGAATACTGACAGTGTTAAACCGCGTCGCTTGTTTTGTTCTCGTATTTGAAAACTATTATAATGGCAGGTAGAGCAACAAAATAAAGATTTTCTACTTAGTTAGCTGCGATAACAATGAAAGGTGAACATGAAATAGTGAAACAATACATAAAATTGTAGAGAATTTAATGATTTACAATCCTATGATAACCATTCAATTATTAGATGCATTTTTTGGAGAGTACTGGAAGCCCTGAAAGATCGAAAAATTCAGTGAAAAGCTGTTATTTTAACAACCTTAAGTTACACCAAAGTTATTAACAAAATGTTAATAATTCAATCCTTATAGATTCTATTAGATCGAACATAACTTATCATACACATGCAGTAATCATATGTGTTTGTCAAGTTCCGTTCAATCTAATAGAATCTACAAGGATTAAGTTATAAACATTTTGTTAATAACTGTCACGTTATTTCTTTCAGTAACGTGTTGCCCTGCTTGGCTGTAGTCGGTAGAGCATGAAAAGATATATAACCCTTTTTGTGGTTCCTAGAATAGTAATAATACCAATTTCTTACTTGCTCTCCCAGGAGCACCCGCAGTTCTCTGCTTTTGCTGGTTACTGACGTCGGCCGCTTCAACAGTTCACAATTTCTGTGACTGATTTGTTGAATTCCATAAATACAGATGTAGTAATTTATGTTGCTGCAACTTAATACTATGACCTTAAGATTCTTCAAATCAGATTTATTGATACTGGATAATTTATATAAATCTCGGGAACGTACTATTTCCAAAGATTTGATAATCAATGCTGTATATCGCTGCTTTCCCCAACTTATTCGGTGAAGAATATAGTTGGCTGGTAATCTTAATAATTTTTTTAATACTGGTAACTAATAGATTATAACGAGATTGGTCATGCATGGAGATAGGGGAATAAATAAAGGATACACATCAATATTGACACAGATATATTACACAAATATCAACGAATAAATAATATATAGAGCAACAAATATAAAAAATAAATAAAGAACAAATATATATATATATATATATATATATATATATATATATTTGTTCTTTATTTAAGAACAAAATATATTAGTGTTATTTATATATTAAGTGAGCTATCTGTGATATTTTGATATATATATATATATATATATATATATAATATATATTATTTATATATATATAAATCAAAATAGCACAGATAGCTCACTTATTTGGTTTTTGCTTTTAGCACAAAATATTAATAATATGAACTGTTTGTGCTTCTTAAATCATCAATCATATGCATTTAAATTATGCAGCTCAGTTATCGACTTGCTGTTGCTTGTCGAATAAAATCTTATATACCTTCTTTTCAAATTAATATAATAAATAACTAATTATAAATTATAAATCTCAAATATATTAATGTATTTCGTATTTCTCATGGCTAAAGGTTCGGCCACTGGTGGAGATTAGATAAATCAATTTCTTCAGTGAACATGAGCTTCATTTATATCTTTATAATTTACTAATAAAAGAATGATCGAGTGAGCATATAAATTATAACATCAAAATTTAAATATTTCATCTGTGCATACTTGAACATGTAAATCTGATATATCATTCTTAATTAATAGAAGTCCCTTTTTATGTTTCAAGACTTGCGCAAGTTTGATATTAATTTCAATATTTGATTAATCTTTCGACGAGCTAGCTTTATAGATCTTGTTTCACTTGAAGCACTGAGGGCGCCCTTGATATATTTAGTTTTAACTATATAACTCATGTGTCAAAATTCACAAGATGATGATGGCAATCCGAATTCTTCCATTGTTTTAGGTTTTCTGGTGGGCTGAAGACATCCTCTCCAAGGGAATAATAAAATATCTGTATGACACACGCCTTAATATGACCTCACTGAGTCTTATGAAATTAATTATTGAATTTAGACTTAAACTTTTCAAATGTACAATTATTAACAAAGGGACTTGTGCTCTATAAAATTGGTGGCTGTTCCTGGTGACCTCTGGCAAGCAAGTGGGCTCTCAACTCCCCTATTCTCCTACAATCATACTTCCATATTCCAAATTTGCATATTACTTAAAAATTTGCCAGAAGGTTATCAGCTTTTCAAGTTAAAAATGACATTTAAACAAATATTTTTGACAAATATAAATATTGAGGAATAAGTGCAGGCAATGAATGCTCAAATAAAGGTATGGAGAGGAAAATTTAGAACACAATTTTCAACTCTACAGCTCTTTTAAGGATGGTAAGAGGATTAACATATAAAAAGTCCTCACCCTTACCCCATGTGCCAAAGGGGTGGGGGTGGTTTAAAAGTACCATTTTTTCATTTTTCTCATATATCTCGGAAACTATGCATCTTATGAACATTTGTACACTGTAAAAAATTGAAGCTTACAAAATTACCAAAAAGTTTTGTTCTCTACATTTTCTTCATATCTCTTATAGTTTCTGAGATATCCGCTCTTGAAGGTGAGACATTTTTTGAAAAAACACTTCTGCCTCCAATTTTTTCATCTTTTCGGCCTTATAATTCTTGAACGATTGATGAAAAAAATCCGTGCTGATTATAAGCTGACGGAGCATCAAATTATCTTCAATTTGATGTATATTTTCACTA
This sequence comes from Nilaparvata lugens, assembly GCF_014356525.2. NCBI lineage: Eukaryota > Metazoa > Arthropoda > Insecta > Hemiptera > Delphacidae > Nilaparvata > Nilaparvata lugens. The sequence goes on from NC_052508.1 coordinate 8,892,532, forward strand.
TTTTACGCATTTCTCTACGACTATTGCAGCAGTTTTAGTGTTGAGAGTGAAAGTTTTGTTTGGTAGAGGATTTCGAAAATCTAATATTTTTTAGATATATATGTTCTAAAGTGATGCATTTTCTAAAACCCAGTTTTTCCATTTTCGCTCTTTTAATTCTTATAACTTTCCAACAATTGATGGAAAAGATGTGCTTACTACGAGATTGTAGAGCATTAAATTATCATTCATTTCATGTATAATTTGACTATTTCACGCATTCCCTCATTATGACTGTTGCAGCAGTTTTAGGTTTGAGAGTCCAATATCAGATTTGCAACAAGTGACTTTTTTCGAATATCACACTATTCTGTGATCAAAAAATTTGGAGTGTGCTTCAGTATGAACATCCATATTGAGTACCTATTGGAACGTCTGTGAACTGAAACACAGTGTGTTTCTAAACTTCCTACCAAACAAACATTCGAAACTAAAACTGCTGCAACAGTCGTATAGGAATGCTTGAAATAGTCGAATTATACATGAAATGAAAGATAATTTAATGCTCTAGAATCTCGTAACTAGCACATTTTTTTTTCATCATTGTTGAAAGTTAAAAGACTTGAAAGAGAGAAAAATGGAAGAAAAACTGGTTTTTTGAGAATGAATCATTTTAGAACATATATATCTCGAAAAGTTAGTATCATATTTATTGAAAACCTCTATAAAACAAAACTTGTAGAAATTCATTGAGCTTCATTTTTATGTGGATGATTATGTCAATAGAACTCATTGTTTCCAAGATATAAGCATGTAAGTAAAAGTGGAAAATTCAACTATCAAACCCACTCATCCCTTTAGCACATGATGTAGGGGTTGGGATTTTTGATTTGCTCATCTCCAAACTAGTGTCAACAAAGCTGCAAAGTCTAAAATTGAGTTCCAAACATTCCCTTCAAATTTCATTGTCAACTGATTTATTGTTGCTGAACAGAAAATTCACCTCAACACTAGAACTGCTGCAACAGTCGTAGGGAAATGCGTAAAATAGTGGAATATATACATCAAATTGAAGATAATTTGATGCTCCGTCAGCTTATAATCAGCACGGATTTTTTTCATCATCGTTCAAAATTATAAGGCCGAAAAGATGAAAAAATTGGAGGCAGAAGTGTTTTTTCAAAAAATGTCTCACCTTCAAGAGCGGATATCTCAGAAACTGTAAGAGATATGAAGAGAATGTAGAGAACAAAACTTGTTGGTAATTTTGTAAGCTTCATTTTTTTACAGTGTACAAATGCTCATAAGTTGCATAGTTTCCGAGATATATGACAAAAATGAAAAAATGGTACTTTCAAACCACCTCCACTCCTTTAGCACATGAGGACTTTTGATTTATGTTAATCCTCTTACTATCCTTAAAAGAGATATGGAGTTGGAAATTGTGTTCCAAACTTCTCATTCTATAATCTTTACTGAACTGGACTAGAACAGTAACACAAATATCTATTAAACTATTTTTGTTCAGAACAAATATGGTACACAATAAGAAAACATAATTAAGACGGTAGTTCCAAATCAAGAGACTGCAACAGAGTATTAGGCCTATTTAACTTGCTAAGTAATCAAAACTACAATTGTTACAACACGAGTTTGTTCAACATACTTGTTCAATTAAGTAGAACTTGTCTGACCTTTGCATAGAAAATTCCTTCTCCAGTTCTTCAAGATCTAGGGACTGAGCTATTTTATGTTTGCTAGACCACTCAGACGTTCCTGGGACATTGTTGATCTTAGATATATGTCTTCATTAGCTTGAGTTTGGAAAAGCTTTTTATAAAATTTCACTATTCACATTGAATTTATTATTTATTTGCATTTAAAAATTTTCTGTTCCTTAAAATTTGCCGCCCCCAAAGATCCGCCGCCCTGTGCGGCCGCCCGGTCCGCCCACCCCTGGGGCCGGGCCTGCCCATTACTATCTAATCTCTCACTTGTTGATATCGCACCCGGCGATAACAAAGCAGCTGTTTGCTAGAGACCTATAAAATCTTTTCATTTAGCGATTTTGCCAGTTATTCAAAATAATCTCTTATATAACTTTGGTGTAAACGAAGCTTTACACTTCCAAGAGCGAATATCTCGAAAAATGTTGGAGATAGCACATAACTACACATGACTCAAATTTTAAAGAATCTATCAAGCTTCAATTTTGAATGTTAGTCATGTCGGTTAAAAGCACTGTTCTCAAGATATAAGAGAATTCGCGTGTAAGCGAAAAATTGAAATTTCAACCATCCTCATCCCTTTAGCACAAGATATCATATGTTGACCCCCTATCTAGTTCAATCGTAGCTGCAATTTGGAAATTGTGTTCAAAACGTTTACTCCAATTACCTTTGTCAATTGGTCTATTGTTGCAAAACTGAAGATTTTACACTCAACAATTAATAAAGCTGCTGCAACAGTCCTGGAGAAATTCGTGAACTTGTGAAATCATACATCAAATTGGAGAAAATTGAATGATTCATGAGCTTATGATTAGTATGGATTTGTCACATCGATTTTTAAAAATTCATAATAGCAAATAATTAAGGCTATCTCAGAAACTATAAGGAGATATAAAAATAAAACGAAGTTGACGGATGAATATTGTAGGAAATTTAGTAAGCTTCAATTTTGCATATAAAAGTAATGTCCATAAAATGCATAGTTTTCGAGTTATATGCGAGAAAACAAAAAATGGTACCTTTGAGCATTCATTGTCTGGAGTTCTAGCCAAAAGCCAGAACAGAATTTTGTATAGAGCGCTCATCAGTGGACAAGAGTTGACATCTAGCGACAGAAAATATAATTACATTCAAAATAAACAGTGTTGACAACGGTGATGTTGGACAAAAATAATCACCACATAACGTTTCCGGTTTTTTTTTGTAATGGATGATTAATAATTACACTTGATAATTTTGTACCTATATATTTTTTTTTAAAACAAAATTTTGTTTTGGAGAGAATTTTAATACTTTTTTACTAAATCGCTTTTTCTTGCATCCCAGGTTTGGCAACTTACTGGTGCCAGCAGCAGCAGCATCATTTCATCAGTGGAATCAGAATCAAATCTTGTGCTCCTGTGTGTCTTGTGTCTTGTCCAGCTTGAATGAATGAGCAAATCAACGAGTTTATCAAGAACATTGAGTTTTGTTATAGCTTATGATAGTACGTAGTTTGTGTGATATTTGTGGCTAACAACTTGTTTCTCGCAAGATAATTAGACCATGTGTTAACTCATCTTCTGACGCACGAAATGCAGTTTCTTCCAGTAGTTTTATTTCATAGTAATGTAAGTACTGGGTAATGATAGCCAATAGTTGGACTGGTGGTAATAAGCTCAAAGCTTCAAAAGGCTTCAGAGAATCAGCAAATAGTATCAGATGCGATGGTGATGCTAAAGAATCCGCTCTAAACGATTCGGACAAGGACGCCGAGAGTTCCAACTCGAGAGGAAGTTATCAAAACGCCTACAAATCTGATTACAAATTCAAACCAAGAATCAAGCAGAGAGATGATTTTCGAATGGGTCGTGGTGCAAACTCAGACCGTCGTGGAGGAGGATCATCTAGAGGCAGAGGATCCGGTCACAGGAAAAATGACAGGGACCTCGAGCCAGCATACTTTCCTCGATCGAAATTTCACGAATCGTTAGGCAAAAACAAATCATGTGGCAATTTGGTAAATGTATCTAATTCTGGAAAATCAAGTGACGCAGATGTAAAGATAAAATTAGGTAAGTTTAATCAATGTCAAGGTTTCATAATATTTCTCAAGAATTAGTTAGGTTATGTTGTACTCAACGCGGCAAGATAATCCAACATTTTTTTCTAATATTGGTTAGGTATTTGATCGTTCATTTACATTAAACAATGCACAAATCAAATATATGATTAGAAAAGGACCAACAGGCCTAGCCCGAAACTGAATTTTGAAAAGTAAGCCAATGTCTAAAAGGTAGGTTATGTTACTTCACTTTGAATCAAATTTTGAGTCCTCAAATATACAATTAAAAATATAGAATTTAATTAGATTAAAAACCAAAACGAATTAAAGAAAGAATATTTAAAAAAAATAAAAGTATTGCATCAAACTGTAATTGTTGAGTTATTATGTACAAAATAAATGTTTTTAAGCCTGAAAAACAAGCAATTGAGAAAATTACTCTCAATCTTTCAAAGCGCTTGAATAGTCGTATGTTTGATTATCTTGTATGCTTGGCATTTGGGTTCTAGGTTATCCACGTTAAGGGTCTCATCACACCGTCATATTTAGGCCTATATCGTTTTAAATTTGATGTTCAAGCTTAAATAATAAATTTTTTTAGTTAGATTTTGTTTATGAAGTTTTATGACTGTGTTGACATCATGGGAATTAAGCCTATCACTACTTATCAAAATCTATTTTATGAATTTATGAGGCCTACCATCTAATAATAGTAAAAGTACGGTACCTACCTAATCTCTATATCAATATAATTATGGCCCTACACGTTTAAGCTCACCAATCCATTAGATATTTGGCCATCATTTGTTTTTTTTCTATTTTTCAGCAGAATATGGAGGAGGACTTATAAATTTACCTGAAGATTGTAGAATTTCCAAATTATTACGGCGTATGTTAAGAGAAGATGATGAGAAATATCATGAAAAATATCTGTCGATGGTCAACTCCTTAAAAGTAAGTAGAAACCACAATTTCCAATTCCTATTTTATTGGTGAGGATATTTTTCTATTACTTTATTAATCATTGAAAAACTTGGTGATGAAACCTATAGAAGAATATATAATATCATGGTGTTAAACATTGACACCATTGGTATCTCACAGGCGAACTAGCCTGGCATCCTTATAGGCTATACTAATATAGAGAAAATATAGCATAAGAAGATATTCCATGGTATAGAGCGTTTATGTTTCAAATTTCACTGTTAACTCAAGCCGATAGTCTCAGCGGTTCTGAAACTATGTAACGCTGGTAATATCTCATACTGTGCCGTTCTTGAGGTGCGTACAGATATACGCGCCGCGAACATGACTAATTCACTTTTAATCAGCTGACTATATCTGTATTTTTACGAAACGGTAAGACACAGATATAAAAAGCTTGGCATCAGCTGATTAAAAGTGAATTGCTCATGTTCGCGGCGCGTAAATCTGTACGCACCTTTAGACTCTCACCTCAACAAAACAGTAATAATACATACAGTAGTCGTCAGTAATTGGTTTGAGTTGGCAAGAAATCGGCATGAAATTTGGAACATGAACGACCTATACCATGGGATATCCTCTTATGCTATCTTTTCTCTATGATAATATGAGCCTAAACTCTAGTCGCTGGAGAGCCCTAAATTTCCTAAAAGATCTAGCTCCTCCGTACAAAGAATACAATAGGTTATTATGAGAGCGTTCACACATCGCCGCACCTCAAGCTGGGTAGGCACGCAGTATCCTCTTTGTAAACACTTCCATAATAACCAATGTATTAAGTATCTGCGCGGCAGATAAAATTAAAAATAATTGCTATCAAGAGGTTAGAGGCACAGAGGATCAGAACAGCAATAATGCTTATCCAGTGAAAGAAAGAAGAAGATGATGGAGAAGGAAAAGTAGAAGAAGAAGAAATAATAGAGAAGTCAATCAGTAAACTAACCTATGTTATGTTTTTGAAGGGACAGATTCAAGGATCCAAAGGTTCAAAGAACATCACATGTCAACCGAAGCTTATTGTGTGTCTCAATTATTGAACTAACCTAACCCAACCTAAACTCTCTTATTAACCAATGTCCTATGAATCTGCGCATAAACAATTTATTGCAATCAAGAGGTTATAGTGAGGTCCACGTTATAGGCCTAATGGCAGTGTTTAATAATGGTATTGCTATCCTTGTCTGTCATTCAACAAATCGGATAGCGCTATCTACAAGCATACACCGATTTCAGCCTGCTGCTAAAAACAGTGGTCGCCAAACAGTCGATCGCGAGCTACCGGTAGCTCGTGGGGTAGTTTTTGGTAGCTCACAGAAATGCTCGTGCAAAAGAATGTCGTCCAGTTTGATTATAAACACTTTCCCAGTCTGAAGAAAATCAATGACGAAAAAAAATCCTCCACAGCACCAATTACCAAGAATACGTTACAATTCTTTAAGACTCGAACAACAGCTTGATCAACGATTTCAAGATTTTAAAAGCATATCAAATATAGTACAATTCATCAACTCTCTTTTGTAGATATCCATGCAGAAGATTTTTCAGTTTGTGTAGTAAAAAATTTTGGTGGAATTCAGGCTCAGTTGAAATGGAATTAGTGGATTTTCAAAATGATCTGTCTCTCAGATCACTTTATACAACTGGAAATATTTGGCCTCAAGTCCCCAAAGAAAAATATTATTCAAGTTCCATTGAGGTTGAAAGCTATGTTCAGCTCTACTTGATGACTGATGAACATTTGGACAACTGCATCAGAATGGCGGCTACAAAGTACACTCCAAACATCAAGAAAATACTTGATGACCAAAAAGGGTTCCACTGCTCCCATTGAAATGTACATTTTAACTTTTTTATACATTTTGCTATGAGATAAGTAGATTTCAACACTAGAAATGTATCTTTATAGGCAATAAAAGAGTGAAAATTTCATTTCGCGTACCGTACTTTCTTCGGTCTAATAAAGTGCGTACCGAACGGAAAGTATTTTTTGTTTTTTAAATATCATGTTATGATTTTCTCTCGATTCTTTATTCTTTATTGATTCATACAATAAGTATACATTATCAAAATGATATGCTATACCTCTCCCAAATTTAGATAAGGTTACACATTCTATGTAGGTCTTAGATTATCATAGTAGTCTATGATTTTAATGGTTCTTATACGATTCCTCTCCCAAATTTAGATAAGGTTACACATTCTATGTAGGTCATAGGTTATCATAGTAGGTCTATGATTTTATTGGCTCTTGTACGATTTCAGGAAGCTCTCATGTCGCCAGAAAACAGTCGTTATATTCAGAAGAACCGTGAAATGATATCGAACTATCTGTTGGAGCTTCTCTACCGCGCCCCCGGCTCAGAGGCCAAACTTCAAACTGCGGAAGCGCTTGGTGCTCTGGCGTTTTCCTTGGATAAGGACTATCCCGAGTAAGTACTCAACAAGAAGACTCTTTTAAGTAATCAAGTTATAAAATTATCCAAGTATCATACCAAGTCAATACTTAAATGGAGACATGTCTTCTAACCTGTGAAGAAACAGGTTTTTATCCATTTGTTTGCTCTTTCAGTGCTGATAACTCTCCAAAAATGCATTGGAGACTGTTTCAAAATGAAAACACAAATTGAAATTGTCAACCACTTTTATTATTACGGTATAATGATCTATAATATAATAAAGGAAAGAACTGGCTTATACACGTACGGGATAGGAAATTCACGAATGATGCATCATCACGTCTGAACTACTGGACTGATTAACTTGAAATTTTGCATATAGATTCTTAATTCACCGAGGATGGTTATACAGGTTATGTATAATAAGTGACCGGACTGACTTCAGGAAATTTTTTATTGGCAAAATATGTACAATTTTTCATTAGATATCTTCAAAGTAGTCCCTATTGGAGTCGATAAACATATAGGATGAGATCACTCAGGGTCTTCTCTTGTTGGCAGTGCAGAAGTTATTCAATTTACAGTACAGTTTCTTTTGGTGTATTAATTTATGCTCCATTCATGATGCTTGTAACTATTTTTACTTTCCTTGCTCTATTACCATACGTTTCAAGGTCCCCTGAGTCGAAAAACATTATTTTTGGGTGTTGGTGTGTATGTGTTTATGTCTATGAACACGATAACTCCATTCCTAATCAACCGATTGACTTGAAATTTTAAACTTAAGGTCCTTATACCATGAGGATCTGACAATAAGAAATTCAATAAAATTCAATTCAAGATGGCGGATGATTACTAAAAAAAATCATGTTTTCACGTTTTCCTCGAAAACGGCTCTAACGATTTTCTTCAAACTTATTCCATGGATAGCTATTTATCAACTGACAAGAGTCTCATTTCTGGGAAAATTGCAGGAGCTCCGTAATATTCTTGAAAAAAATGGCGGATAATGACTAAAAAACCATGTTTCTCACGGTTTTTTTTTATAACGACTCTAACGATTTTCTTCAAAATTATACCATGGAAAGCTAGCTATTCATAAGCCCTATCAACTGAAATTAGTCTCATTTCTGGGAAAATTACAGGAGCTCCGTAATACTCTTGAGAAAAATGGCAGATAATTACTAAAAAAAAACATGTTTTTCACGATTTTCTCAAAAATGACTTGACCGATTTTTTTCCAAATTCATACCCTGTATAGTTATTTATCAGCTCTATCAACTGGTATGAGTCTTTTTCCTGGGAAACTAAAGGGGGGTCCACCCCATCCTAGAGAAATGGACTCTGTAACCTCCTTCTCGTGCATGAGGTAGGTAGAGCAGTTTATTAAAAGAACACCATAGGCTAGTCGAGATATTTCATCTGTAGAACAGCTGTTTTGACGACTTTAAAAAAAAATCATAGAATTTTACAATTTATACAAAGGAAAAATTACTCTGAAAACAATATTATTTATACACATATACAGTAGTCTGATCGTATTTCAAATATGTTGCCGCCAATCGTCATTATGTTATTCCCCTAAATTATTATTCCCTTTAAGAATGAAGCTTACAGTTCAATGAGCAAGGAAAGTTGTGTAAGTGTACCACACCAGATTTTTTTGTTGCAAATTAATTCCAATTATATTCTTCTGTTTTCAGGTTTTTGGAATGGCTTTTACCAAAATTCAAAGCTGAGAAGAATGATGACGTACGCAAGTTGATGATGAAATCGCTTCATGTTGTGAGTGTGCTTTCAAATTATTGTCCCAATTCGAATCACTGATCAATATTATAGTACGTTAAATAAAAATACTAAGAAATTGCCAAAACCAACATGATTATCAACTTCTCAACTACACAAAAATGATAATATATATCGTAATAAGGATTAATAAATATATTTTGTGAAGTGAACAACTAGCCTACAAGACAACCTATGTCGGACTATGTGTCATAATTGAAATGAAATATTTTATTAACTAGTCTTATTTCTACATTGTGGAAAAACGATTTGACAACGTTGCGGAGCTAGAAAATGATAGCACTATCTGCATTGTCGAATGATAGACAAGGATAGCCACACCAATGTTAATCAAAAACTGTCATTATAACGTGGACCTCACTATAGTCAATAGTTCAGTTCGTATGTAAGGAGATCGAGCTTGTACTATGCCTTGATATAATCATATTAACATGATTATGAGTTCTCTCAAAACCTTTCGTGACTTCAGTCCGTCTTTCGGAGGAGACGATAAGTCGTCGGTCCCGACTACCTAAAAAGTAGTCGTCATCTCTCATCATCATCCCTCTCACTCATTACCCACGCACAAGCCTAAGAGCTTATGTGAGCATCACCCTCAGTATCATTATTGTTGAATGAAGGAATACAATATTAATCAATGTTATTATTCGCTTTACTGGTTTTGTGAATCCATAAACAATAGATCTGAGAAGACATAGCTGATGAATCTTTCATCAATCTTGGAAAATATTACATGTTCCAAGTATAAAAACTCACCATTTTTAGAGCTGAAATATAATAATAAGCTTCTCATTCATAATTAAACGAAATCCCAATTAAATGCTGTGAATCACACCGAAGACTACTGCTACTCCAAATATTGGCAACAGGATAAACAGCTAGATGGAAAGTGAATATTTGCAGTAGCATAAGTCTTCGGGGTGATTTACAGCATTTAATTGGGATTTTCGTTTAATAATAATTATTCATTAATTAGCATTTGAACAAATGCAACTTCCATTGTATTTCCATCTTCTCATTTATATTATGAATTCCTGCTTTAGAAAGTCTTTGAATGAAATCATGATTTAGCGTTTTATTTCTTTGACATGTTCAAATAATTAAAAATGATTTTCAATTAATTTCAGGTAGTACAACTTGATGGGGAACAGCTGAGATTGAAATCTTATGCATCGGTGAGTTATTCAATTACTTTCATTGCAGTTTTGTGACGATTTGATGACTTGATAAAAACGATTGCATTCTGTGCCTGACCTGTATTATTGGAATCTGACTAATGCCTTGGGCCACAGTCCTACAGTTGTATCCCGAACTTCTCAATTCAGTTCACTCATCTATATTGATCTAGGCTATAATAAAAACTTGAAGAACCCAATTTACAGAGTGAGTCATATGTATGGGAACCCTTCAATAAATTAGAGACTGTTGTAGATACAATACTGTAACTTTCAGGATAAGTTATTGGTCAAATACTCTACCTTTTGACGTAGAACTGAATTTCAACCCCTCATAAGGGGGTGACTTACGGGTTGCAACTCGAATATTTTAAATGTAAACACCCATTGTGTGGTACAGCATTTTTAAAACAAGAAAGATAACATCAATTGACATGTTCTATTATACTTGTATCCAAAATGTCGGCTGATTGAAGTATTAGTTTAATAAAATGAGGGGTTGTAACTCAAATATTTTAAATGTTAACACCCATTGTGTGGCACATCAATTTAACGGCCTTTTCAAAACAAGAAGATCACACCAATAAAAATGTTCTCTGATACTTCTATCAAAAATGGCGGCTGATTGAAATTTTAGTTTTTTTATAGAAATAATTGATAGAGTTTAATCAGCCGCCATTTTTTATGAAAGTATCATAGAACATTTTTATTTATGCCATCTTTCTCGTTCTGAAAAGGCCTTAAAAATTATGTGTCACATACACATAATGGGTGTTTACATTCAAAATATTTGAGTTGCAACCCCTCATTTTATTAAACTAATACTTCAATCAGCCGACATTTTGAATACAAGTATCATAGAACATTTCAATTGATGTTATCTTTCTTGTTTTAAAAAGGTTTTTAGAATGATTTGCCACACAATGGGTGTTAACATTCAAAATGTTTGAGTTACAACCCCCAAGTCCCCCTTATGAGGGGTTGAAATTCAGTTGTACGTCAAAAGGTTTTGACCTTTTCGAAAGGTATTTGACCAATAACTTTTCCTGAAAGTTACAGTAATATATCTACAACAGTCTCCAACTTATTGAAGGGTTCCTACACATATGACTCACTCTGTATATAACAATATCCACTACAAATAATCTTCATCAACTTGAGTGTTGATTGGAAATGACATTGGGTAATATGGCAAGACAGAACATCCAAAAGGATCTCTCTGCCGAAAAAAACCATATGAATAAATAATATGAAAAATAAACACTGTCTCTAGAACACATGGAATCTATTAAACCATGAAATCTATATCCAATTTATATGGTTGATGGTTCATCTAATTTAATTAGTGTCTAAGAAACTGAAACTGAACATCAATCTATACTATAATAAAGGAAAGAATTGGCTTGTACACGTGATAGGAAATTCACGAATCATCACGTCTGAACTACTGGACTGATTAACTTAATATTTTGCATAATATTATTAATTTACAGAGGATGGTTGTAGGCCTATCTTAAATTGTTCAAGACTTCAGTGTATCAAGTTTTCAGTTTGTGAAGCTTTTAATTGGACCCTTGCGGAGCACGGGTTGCCTGAAGGTTCCACAATAAATTTAATGTCAATTCAACTAACAGTAAATAAGATCTCATCAAGCATAGAATTTTGATAATGAGGTAGTATATTTTATTCCATTCTAGCAGGTAACCTGTGCTTCGCAAGGGTCTATTTTATTAAAACTTGACAAATTGAAAACTTGGTGAAATGAAATCTTAAAGAATTGAAAATAGGCCTATAACCATCCTCGGTTAGTTAAGAATCTATATATTTATTTCAAACATTAATTAGTTGAGAATTAATTTTAATTCTTTAAAATTATATTTTTAATATGTGAAAATTTCCTATTTTAGTTATAATAATGTGAAATATTTCTTCTATGTTTAGTTTTGAAGCATCTAAATTTGAAAATCTACTTTGTGAAAATACTTGAGGACTGAAAATGTTGTGAATTGAAGATCTAAATTTGGGAGAGGAATAGCACAAGGTTACCTTATTTTTTCTCTCCCTATCATTTTTGATAATGTACTTATTGTATAAATGAATAAATAAATGAAATAAAATATGCAACATTTCAAGTTAATCAGTCCAGTAGTTGAGACGTGATGATGCGTCAAACATAATTTTCCTATCCCGTACGTGTATAAGCCAGTTCTTTCCTTTATTATAGTATAGATTTCTACGTATTCAGTTGAAACTTGAATCATGTAGAAAGTAGAAGAAGTTGCATTTTTCATGAACACTACTTTCTTTGATTTTGGTGGAAGGATGGTTCATGCAACTTTCTTTATATATTTTTTTAATATTCATCTGTTGTCTCCTTTAATAAAGTAAATCTTTTGATTATCGTTGAGTATTCATTCACTTGCTAAGATCACTCTTGTTTGTGAAGAATTTTACATTTTATTCACTGAATTGTTGATTTCCTTTCATTTATCTATTGTAGAAAATTAAAATAAATGTAATGTTTGATATGTTTTCAGGAAACTATCCATTGTATTCAACAATGTTTGGAACATACCGACCTAGCTGACTGCCTTGTGATCATAATTGACTCTCTTATGTTGGTAATGGACCTCTATCCTGATGTCTTCAGCAAGTATTTCAGAGTGAGTACATCAACAACTTTAATGTGCTCTGTCTATAGTGAGGCCCACGTTATAATGGCAGTGGAGAAAGATAGGAGATCAACGTTTCCGATACTCTTGTCTTGTCAATGCCTTCTATAGACGGTAGCTGATACAGGTTTATTGATGTAATATTAACTGTTCATTCTCATTTAAAATAATCAGTTAAATTTCATCAAGTAAGAAATTATATTTTTCATAATGAATTCTCATAATTAAGATGAAATATTTTGTTAATTAATTATTAATTTTAAATTGTTGAAAGACGATCTGGAAACAGAGCAAAGCGAGAAAGAGATAGTGCTATCGCTTTGTTCAATATTAGACAAGGATAGCAATACCATTGCTAATCAAACACTGCCATTATAACGTGGACATCTTTATAGTGTGGAGGGGTGGTTTGCCAGGGCTGGCCTCCGCTCGTCAAGAATCGGAACAATGGCCAATGAAGGCCAGCGCTGGAAACCATCCATCCACATTCTTGCGCTTTTCTTCATTGAGCCAACATGTGGATGCGGCATTAGGAGAATGAACATTTTATTGTTGTAAATAGTTTCCAGCGCTGGCTGATGTTGGCCTTCATTGGGCCAACTTGTGGATGCGACATTAGAACTGAAAAATGAGCATTTTGTTGTTATGAACTGGGGTCAGCGACACCGCAGCAAATGTCGCCGCACTGGTGTCGCAAAATGGCCTCGAATCGTAATGTACTGTAATGGATTGTTGCAATGAATTGTTGTAATCAAATCAAATAGTTCTTTATTTAGCATTGCATTTATAGTGTCAAGATGGAAATAAATATTAATTCACAATAATTACTTGTGTAAGTCTTGTATAGAATATGGGCTAATTGAAATTAAATATCTTTAATTCTTTATTGAAATCCGCATCATCCTTCTCTCAGATATCAATCGGTAACTGATTGAAGAACTTGGATCCCATGTAGGAGGCACGTTTTTCAAAGAGTTGTCTCCTATGTTGTTGAAGTCTATACGTTCTTCTTGAGCGTGTATTATATTGATGATTGACAGACCTATCATTTAATGTCCTTATCATCCTTATCCTGACATATCCTTTTATATTGACACATAATTTTTGAATTTTAGAGTCAGAATACATTCCATTATACAGAGTCCATAAACGGTCAAGATGTTGAGGCTTTTAAATTTCTCTCGTACAGACTCTCTGAAACCTAACCTTTAGATTATTCTTACTGCATTTTTCTGTAATATAAATTACTTTTTTAAATTTCCAAGAGATGTTCCTCCATAGAGACCTATTTCAAAAGACAGGTGAGAATGAATGTTGGCGAAGTAGATGGTTCCCAGTGTTGTCTGGCTGCAATAATGGGACAATACCCTGGAGTGGATAGAGGCCAGAGTTCATCTTCTTCAATACACCATCCACGTGGAAATTCCAAGTCAATCTTTGGTTTATTGTCAATCCCAGGAACTTTGACTTTGAGGTTTCCTGAATCAATTGATCATCAACGGCGATGTCAGTCTCCTCACTCTCGCGAATTCCAGCTTATAGTCTGTGTAAAATAAGTTGAGACTTGGCCCTCCATCCGAAGAAATTACAGGGTTGCCAATTTGTGTAAAATTACTACTTTTTCAAATTTTCAATTCAACGTCAGAATTGGATGTAGAATATCATCCCCGATATCGTAATAGTGCTAAAGAACTTTAGTGGTTGAAGGATTAAAAGAAAATTGTACTTTTATGATAAAATTCGAAACATCGCGAAGATTTGTTTTTCTTTTGAATATCATTTCTCTCAGAATCATGGGGCGTCGTAATGCGTAATAATTTTATATCAAATTAACGGGGAGAATGTCTTTCTATTGGTGTCTGGATCATTTTTATAATAATTTCAATTATTTCTGAAAAACTTTCTCGTTTTCACTACCTACTTATCTTTTAAAACAAAAAAGTTTCCAGCATGTCGAAAATTTCATTTTTTCTGCTCAAAATGACACGACATTGACGAACTATAGGTCGGATAAAAATGATCCAGACACTAATAGAAAGGAGACATCCCCCCCGTTTATTTAATATAAAATTATTACGCGTTACGACGACCCATGATTCTGAGAGAAATGATATTAAAAAAAAAAAAAAATCTTCGCTATGTTTCGAATTTTATCATAAAAGTTAAATTTCCTTTTAATCCTTCAACCCCGAAACTTCTTTAGCACTATTACGATATCGGGGATGATATTCTACATCCAATTCTGACGTTGAATTGAAAATTTGAAAAAGTATTGAATGAAAAAGACTAAGAAACTGTCAAAAAACCACAGATTTATTGATACTTAGAAAGACCAGAGACCGGTCTTTTCAAGTATCAATAAATCTGTGGTTTTTTGGCAATTTCTTAGTCTTTTTCATTCAACATGAATAATTACCACAATATCAACTTCTCAACTACACAAAAAATTTGAAAAAGTAGTAATTTTACACAAATTGGCAACCCTGTAATTTCTTCGGATGGAGGGCCAAGTCTCAACTTATTTTACACAGACTATAGAACTTAATGGCCTCACATTTAGTTGCGTTAAGTCTTGGACAATGATCGTTGAAGAATTTGACAAGCTGAAGCAGAGCTATATTAGCCCGCTCCTAATGAATTGTTGTAATGAATTGCTGTAATGAATTGTTGCAGGACGTGATCGACATCCTGCTAGGGTGGCACGCGGACTGGAAACAGCCGGCACCGGTGACGTGGCTGGTGTCGGCGACGCTGCAGCGCATGTCGCCGCACTGGTGTCGCAACATGGCCTTCTCGCAGCACATGCTACGCGACTTCCTCGACGACATCGAGCACAACGGTAGTGGATGGCAGGTGGCCAGCATTGCACCCGACGGCAGTCGCATTGTCGGCGAGGAGGAGGCCGAGGATGAGGAGGGTGGAAGCGGGGAGGCGGTGATGCGGTTGACTAGCTGTATTGGGTGAGTAGACCCCTGACAATGGGCCATATTGATAAAGTTGAGCATTTTCTTATACTTCTAAAATATTGAGCATATGCTTCATTTTTTTGAATAAACGTGAGCAAAACTTTTTGCTCATGCTCATCAAAAAAATAAAAAATAAATAGTTTGAGCATTTGCTCGAAAGTAAAAGCTTATACTCAAAATTTGTATGAATAAACTGGAACATTTGCTCAACTTTTGAAGCAAATGCTTCAAAAAAGGTGAGTCTAGTCTAGAGCAGCTTTTCACCTTTTGCTCATATTAAAGTGGCTCAACTAATTCGTGTGAGGAAGAGGAAACTATACCAGATACGATCACAACCAATAGTTGAGAACTATAAAACTCTTTTTAGATTCAACCGTGATATATATCATCATTATTCCTACAAAAGATACCTATCGGATATGAAGATAGCCATCACACAATAAGAAATAGATATTTAAGAAGATGAGAGTGTAGACGATTTTAAGAAGACTATTGAGATTACAAGATTATTATAGAGATAGAGATGACATTTTTTCACGCTATTATTTCAAAATTCAGAACTCAACTAACCTAAAACTCAATTCATAGATAGAGAACAGAGCAGACGACCAAACACAAGTGGTGTCTATACTTACATATTTAGCGCTTACGTGAGTAGCACATTCTAACCTTTCACTATAAAAACAAAGTGAGGCGAATCAGCTGATGAAATAGTTATTTGTATATCTAGAGTGAAAAGTGCTGGTTTTTCTCCCTGAGGGAGAAAAAACATTTTTTATTCGTAATATACACAACATTTTTCCTCCACCTACATTTTTATAAGAACTGCAAATAAAATAATTTTTAAAAACGTACGTGACCAAACAATGTGTTACAACATAATCTAAAAAGTAAACAGAAACAGCTGGCTTGTAATCACAGTTCTCCGCCGACAGCGCTATTTGTCGGCAAAAGTTGTAAAAGTTGTCGGCCGCCGATGAAGTTCCCGTTTCAAATTTGATTAGTTAATAAGGAATATTCGTTGGCTGGTATTTTGAATAGCATGGAATATAAAAAAACATTTATAAATTTTTTCAGTATAGTGATATGAAATTTGTAATAATTTTAGAATACAAACATATATTTCACATGTTGATCAAATCTGGTTGAGGTATTGAATTTAGTTGGCTCAATGACTGACTACTCTACATGCTTCCTCATCTGAGCTTAGACCTTCTAACCTATTACAATGTAAGTTTTTAAAATAGAGATGCTTTCCATGTTATTTAAATGGAGTCACTTTTCCTCCCTAGGGAGTTTTCTGTTTTTTACTACCGAGAGCGAAAAAGTGACACTTTAGTATTATGTTTCAGGGAAAAGTAAGTACTTTAGACAGTAGGTGGAGGAAAAAATCTTTGAAATACGTGAGCATTTGCTCCAGAGCTCAGGAGCTTAAAGTAAGAGTATAAGTTAAAGCTTATATAAAAATGAGCAAATGCTTATGCTTCTACCTAATGCTCATGAGCAAAACCTTATGCTCCATGCTTATGCTCATGAGCATATGCTCATTTTTTATTCATATGGCCCAAGATCTCAAGGGTCTTGTTGTTAGATGCTGTGATGACGGTTTACCATGGGTTTTATCAGCCATTGCTCTCCTATGGAATTCTGCTGTGTTGAGGATCAAGGCTTGCATTGTCTATTTTTCGTGCCCAGAAGAGACTCCTCTTTAAAAAGCCTCCACGCTTCTCTTGTGCCTGTCTACACATGTTGGCCCAGTAAGCTAGCCCAGCCTGCAATGTGACCAGTGCCCAATGAAGGCAAATGAAGGCCAGCGCCGACACCACCCATCCATACACCGGCGCTTGTCGACATTGGCCTTCATTGGGCCAACGTGTGGCGGCATTGTAGGCAATCATTCTAAAGACAGAACTCTCGCAATCTCCTGTCTTCACATTTTTCATGTGGCTGTATTCGCCTACAAATTGGGCTGGCCGACATTGGCCTTCAAATTTTTCAAATAAGTGCAATATTTTAAAAGTTTTTCTTATTTATTGTGATACATTCTGCGATTCATTTAAAGTATTATGTCAACCTTCAAAATTTAAAATATTCAAATCATTATTCCTGTACCAAAAATCAAGTGACGAAGCAGTGTGTGATATCATAACCTCAACCTTTAGACAACATTAATTTTTTATCAAAATTTTTGGAGAGAAATAGTACAGGCTCAGCCTAGTTTTTCCTTCAATGCCATAATTATATTATGATTGTAGTATTTTGTACAATAAATAAAATAGGACACATTTTTATGTGATGAATCCTGAATATATTGGGGAAAAAATCTTCAACGCCCTGCCAGTAAATATAAGGGATTCTGAGTCACTTGGGTTATTTAGGACTAGGGTAAAGTTAGACAATATTACATCCAACTTTTAAGCTTTGATATTTTCAAGATACTGTAGTTGAAAATATTCTACGAACAGAGATTACTAAATGACTTTCAACAAGGTGAACTTCGCTTTTATTTGTAACCAGACTGATGTTTGAATTTGTAATCACTCCTACTTTATCCTACAAATAAGTCCTGATGTAATTTGTTGTTTTGCAGGCTTTTTAGCACAGTGGTGCGAACACTGGGCCAGCATTTGAGTCCGACCGTGTCGTCGTGTGTGTCGTGGTCGTTCCTCACCGACTGTCTGTCAACGCTGCTCTCCTGCATGATGAGAAACCTCAAAAACCATCTCGACCAGCAGCTCATCATCACTGGTGAGCCTTTAGAAAACTGTATACAACAAGTAAATTCTTAAAGCCTTGTACACACGTACGTACAAATTCGCGCGAACAATCGTATGGACACATGCCTCGGCATTCACTTTACGTCCTTGTGGACACGTTCCACGTATGCCTCGGCATTCAAAAAGCTATCTGATTTGCAGACGACACGAAGACATGGTAGATGTAAATTTTCCACATCATGACAGCAATGGTGTCATTCCATCATTGAAGATGATTACAAAATGCAGCTGTATCATTTATTTTAATGACTAGTCTGATAAAATAGAAAATAAAACTCAACAAACGATGTTGGTGGGTTGAACGATTGTAGGTTAATAGATTGAAATAAGGAAACACATTGATACATGAGATTGACAATTCAAAGTATTAGGATGTCAAAACATTATTTTGTTAATATACTGAATCTAATTCAACTAGTTATCCAAACAAATGATACCATTATGAGGGAAGCAATAACTTCACAAGAACGATTGGCCTCAACTTTGAGATTCTTGGCATTAGGTAAAGTTTGAATAAATATCACTATATATAGCCTAGTTATCTAGAACGTATAATCGCATATTGAAGATTACAATTTAATTACCAACTCTGATTGATATCATAAAACAAACACAAGATGATTTGATAGCTACAATAAAATATGTGAGCTATACATTTTTGTAGGAACCCTGTAGAAAAGCTATTTTCACTTGAATTATAGTTCTAAATTTGTTAATCATGATACAAATAATACACTCCATGCATGTTTCTATTTAAATATTTGAGACTCCACATATCCTACAAAATTACAAAAAACCTACAATTTACAATTCGTTATTGGATCACAATTTGATTTGTCATTCATTAACCTAATTCATTGGAATTAGGTTATGGCGCCTTCAATGTTTACGTTTTGCCTCACCCGTATGGCAAAAAAGCGTCCACACGAACATTCAATGCTCGCCCGAGGCGCCTTTGAGCACGCCAAAATACCGACAGGGTTCCGGTTCGCCCACTTGTCTCGGCGAACAGTGTCCAGACGTGCGAATGCAAGCCCATACACGTATGTTCACCCGAGGCAAACGTACGTGTGTACACCGTTAAAGCCGTGTCCACACTGAACAAATGTTTGACAATCATGTTTGTTGAAAAAGTTTGGGCAAATTTTATTATGTTTGACAAACAATGTTTGCCCGTGGCCAGTGTGAACGCGTCACCAAACAAAATATTTGTAAGTGGGAAGAACAGGTTCTATTTTTTACAACTGTCAACACTGAAAATGTTTGGAAAAACAGTAATTTTTTGTTTGACAAACAATGATTCTCCAATATTTTTAAAATGTTTGTCTCTGAGCTCCTCAACAAACATGTTTGCCGAACATGTATGTCGAACATTCGTTCAGTGTGCACATGGCTTTATCCTTGTTGTCTTTGAAATTTTGTGTAGTATCAAAGTTTTGTGTTGGTGACCTTGTTGTCTTTGAGAAATGGCTTTTGTTGGTCGGGAGTAACTTGCGGAAAGATCCACCTCGCCTGAATATATCAGTTGAGCCGTCAATGGGCCTTACGAATGTCATATATCAGCTGGGACCGACAATTTAACGTGCCTATCCGATAACACGGGAGTGATCTGGCAAAACTCTTTGGTGATAAGTGGGTTTGAACCCGGGATCTTTAGGCAAGATCTACAGATCAATACAGAAAACTGTATCAAGGGATGCTGTCGGTGGTTAAGTAGAATCTCCTTTAAGCTGTAGGCTCCTCTCAAATCTACTCTAATATATCTCTGACGTTGTTCAGTGGTAGAGTGGACATTCTGTGTAAACCTCGCCTTGGCATGATATAAAGAAGTCATTTTATTCTTAATAAAATGTTTTTTGAAGAATATTGTGGAAAGTTTTCATGATTGAGAACACCCATTGTATTCTCAATTACAAAACATATATGAATAGAAATTAAATACTAAATAACACCTTATTGTCTATTCCTCTTTATTCGTGAAATTATTGTTATTTTCAAATATTTTCTACTACTTTTGTTTGCAGGAAACGAATGTGCTTGGCTTCTACTCTCCCTGTTGCAGTCAAAAACGTGTCCTGCCCATGAGACGCTGTACGAATTGCTCGATTTGCAACTGTCACATTTCGACGAGTTGATCGATATTGCTCTCGCGTCTCTTATGAAATTGATTGCTAAAGTAAGTAATCAACAATGAATTTTTTTCATTTTTTGAGAGCTATATGCTATCAGCCATATACTATTCATTAGTTGAGATAATATGTTCACTATTGTGACATCAGGTTTGTATAACTGGTTCTGATGTGTTTATAGGTTATCAAGGAGCTAGGCGCTAATCTACCCTTGAAACTGGTTGAAACCCTTCTAAAACCCCATTCACCGCTGCTCCAACTGCGTTTCAACCCTTCCTCAATGGTTCACACTGAGATAGTAGCTGTCTACCACAGTCTACTCAATTTGAAAAATATACCTCTGCTCAAAGAAGTCTACAGGTAAATCCAATCTGTCTATATTTTTGTGTATCATCATCTTTATCATACAAAATCTATACTTTTATAGAGGAAGGATTTAGCTTTAACATTTACTGGATATGAAATATAGAGTGTTTCAAAAAGAATGGCCCAATTTTAAACAGTTTTAGTGTTTAAACAAATTTTAAACAGTTTTAGTGTTTTTAAACAAATTTTAAACAGTTTTAGTGTTGAACAGTTTTAAATGGTGAAATGGTGCACACAAACCAATTTTATATCAAATTACTCATCGAAGTATCGAGTTTATGATGATGTATAATAAGTGTTCTAAGTGCCCTTCTTTTGAGGCTCGGACATCTATACTCTGTCCAATTTCGCATGAGCTCTGAAGGATTAGGCCGACCCTCGCTCTCCCACGCGCAGGCACACACGCCTGTCCTACCTGCGCCATTGATATGCTATGTATACTACGTAGTATACAGGTAGACAGACCGTCCCTTTACCCACACACACAGAAGGAGACTGCGCTTGTGTGTGCGAGTAGTAGGAGGGTCGGCCTAATCCTTAAGAGCTCTTGCGAAATTGGATAGATAGATAGATAGATAGGCTGCCTTTATTTTAACCCTGGAGGGCGAAGTTAGGGCGCAGCCGGCCCTCTCTCCCACTCAACCCTCCTGTACAATTCTGATGTATCTACATCACAACATAAGGAAATAATATTTCGAATAGAATAATAAGTAATATGATTAAAAAAAATATATAAATCAATATTTGAAAAAAACAGACGTATAGAGTATAGACGGTAGCCAAATTCAAATTTACCCAGACTGTTCGCAAGATGTCTTCTCGGGCTGCTGTAGCTACTGCATCAGTTATCCTAGTTTTTAGCTCCTCAATATCAAGTGCTGAAGGAGGAACAACGTTAAAGATCGTGTTTACGTTCCTCCCTTAGCACTTGATATTGAGGAGCTAAAAACCAGGATAACCGCTACAGTCCGAGAAGACATCTTGCAAACAGTCTGCGATGAATTTGGCTTCCGTCTAGATGTCGTCCGAGCCTCAAAAGGAGGGCACATAGAACACTTATAATACATCATCATAAACTCAATACTTCTGTGTGTAATTTGATGTGAAATTGGTTTGTGTGCACCATTTTTTATAATAAATATAACTGTTTAAAATTGTGTCATTCTTTTTGAAACACCCGGTACATGTTTGAAGCATCATCACGTCTGAACTACTGAACAGATTAACAACTTGAAATTTTGCATATTGATTCCTAATTTACCGAGGATGTTTGTAGAACTATTTTAAATTATTAAAATTTCAGTAGGTCAAGTTTTCAATTTGTCAAGTTTCTAATCAGACCCTTGCGGAGCACCTGCTAGTTTAGTATAATTGGACCTTGAAAATTGGAGCTTGAAATTTGGAACCATACCATGGGATATCTTCTTATACTACTTTTCTTTATTATTCTCTTCATTATTGACGACAAGCAGGAAACCCGTAGGCTACTCTGCACAGGTCTATTTTAAAACTTGACAAACTGAAAGCTTGAGGTAATGAAATCTTGAAGAATTGAAAATAGGCCTATAACCATCCTCGGTTAATTAAGAATCGATTTGTAAAATTTCAAGTTAATCAGTCCAGTAGTTGAGACGTGATGATGCGTCAAACATAATTTTCCTATCCCGTACGTGTATAAGCCAGTTCTATCCTTTATTATAGTATAGATTTAGTTATATTTTTTTTTACAAATTTTGTAATGAATGCCTGAAATATGTACTGACTGGGGTATGTTTGTTGCAGGAATGTATTGGGTGACCTGGAAGTGGCGTATAGAGTACTGGTTGGAGAACTAGAACCGTTACACGCGGGCGACAACCCGCATGCCGAAACAAAATACAACAACAATGATGCCCACTTTGTAGTGTTAGTACATTTCAAGGCTCTGGCTGATATAGGTGTGTATAAAATTTACATTATTAAATTCAACTTTCTTGTACAAATCTGTAAGTTACATAACATTTAGGCCGGTTTCCGAGCTCGGGATTCAGTAGAGTTCCAAACTCTAAACATCTGGAGTCTAGCCCTAGCCTATCAAGTCAAAATATCACAATATTAGAATGAAAAAACAGGCACAAGCCCAAAACTTATTCTCTTCCTGGAGTTAGGGCTGGTTCCCGAGCTCGGGATTTAGCTAAGTTCTAGCATAGAGAAACAATAGCGTGAGTAGATATCCCATGGTATAGGGGGTTTATGTCGCAACTTTTACTGTTATCCCAAGCCGATTATTGTTGATTTTTACTGTTTTGACCGGGTAAGAGTGTATGAACGGCACAATATGAGAGACTACCAGCGTCATAAAGCTTCACGGGAAAGAACTACGTGGGCTATCGGCTTGAGATAACAGTAAAAGTTGCGACATAAACGCCCTATGCCATGGGATATCTACTTATGCTATTGTTTCTCTATGGTTCTAGACTTTGAACAGCTGGAGTCATAAATTGGCTTTCCGAAACGGGGCGTAGTCGCAGTTTTTATGAGAATCTTTATTTTCTCATTTCTATAATTGGAAACGTTTTTCCTTGACGAAATGAAACATTCCTAAATAATTCAGAATAGCTTAAATTGTACACTTTTTTCTCTTTTTTTATTTTGTGTTCAATTTTCCACTTTTTCGACTACGCCCTGTTTAGGAAAGCAAATCTTCTTACTCCAGCTGTGTAAAGTCTAGAACTTAGCTAAATCCCGAGCTCGGAAACCGGCCCTAAATGTTTCAAGTGCAGGCCTATTGTATGTTATCAATAAAATTTGATGTGTATTTGATCTGGTTCTCATTAGAGACAGAGCTAGGAGTGCTGATACTCGTTGTGAGATACAAGGCTATGGAACCCGTCAGACTCACCTTATCACTATGCCAAGATGCCGTTTAGCAAGGACTCAGAGGTGTTATCCTTTCATTGCCTTCAAAATGTTTAATAAGCTGCCAGAGTGGGTCAAGGATAGTGGAAGTGATAGACAATTCCCGAGCAGTTTTGAAATCTCTCTTGGTGGAGCATCCATTCTATGGCCTAAGTGAATTTCTTGATAGTGAGATGACATTTTGAAACTTTTTTGTGACATGTTTTATAAACCCTTGACACAGTCTATCCAGCAGTGCTGGTCAATGACTTAGAATAAAACTAAAACTAAAACTTACCCACATGTCTATTTATTGAACAAAAGCGTGTTAAATTTAATCATGATTAAATTCCTCGATAACCAATCACAGAAGTTTTCAAAAGAAGGCTAGGTTGGCTTTAATCGGGATTAAAAGTGAACAAACTTTTGTGCAACCGGGTGTAAGTATTTGATCTCATGTTCATATTTTGCTTTGTTTTTTTATAGCCAATGCAAGCAACTCGATTATTGGAATGTGGGTCCTGCAGCCAAGTATAGTCGATTTATTAGCTGTTCGACTGATGCCGAAGAAACTTTCAAAACTGCCACCTGATCTACAGTATGCTCTGCTCTACATGCTTTATTCACATTGTTCCAAGTAAGTTTACCCAAAATATTCCAATTTTTTCTCTCAATTCATTTTTATTCCATATGCAAATCAATTGTTTTCCAGACGAACTCGAATTATCGAGATCATCAGAATGACTTGAAATTATAAATTTCTGAAAAGTTATGAAGGTGATATTGTGGTAGCTGTTGTGATCTATACTGATCAAAAGTACAGTGTGATTGCAAAAGGACTTTACAACTTCGAAAGCACATGCATATTCATTGATAAATCAAATTAAATCGTTTATTGCACAAAAATATATACAGAATACAACAAAAAGGAAATTGACAACTTTGTGCTTCACGTCGGCAAAAGAAAACTTGTACGCCGACGTGGAGTCTTAATATATCTTATTCACTTGTACATTAATATATAAAATAATCATAAAATATTATAATATAGGCTTACAATAATCAACATTCAACCAACTCAATATTCCATTCTAAGAAATAACAATAATTAAATATATACATAAAGCTGAATTTTAAATTCATACAACATTAATCAATATCAAACCAAATCATTAATTGAATAAAAATAATTTTCTTTCACCCAGGTATGGAGTTCTTTTATTTTAGGCTTCTTATCAACCATCCTCTTGGAACTTTATTATAGAGCTTATTTCTCAAATATGAAATACTTCTACGGGATAGGGTGCTGTCAAATCTTTCAATTATGATTAAGTTTTAAGCGACGTTTCTAGTTACTCTTTGAAAATTTTTCATATTTTTTAAAATATATGAAAAGATATTACTTACAGAATTGAGAAAGGTGTCATTTTGTTACAAATCACTTCAAGTTTAAGGTGTGGGTGTTATTTTAGTTCGATGTGACAGCCGTTGGTAATGCGACATACATCCCACCGATAATCGATTTCTTGTCACACTCGTACCAGCATATCAGGCGTAACTTGAGCAACCGCAGCGATATGAATGTGATACGATTCCGGAGGTCATTAAAAGATTGCCTGGTAGAGGCGGAACATAATCCTTATTCCTAATGAAACCCCACAGGAAGAAATGCATCTGTGTTAAATCCGGTGAGCGAGGTGGCCATGCAATTGGCACTGCACGGCCAATCCAGCGAAGTTGAAAGCGAATGTCAAGAAAATCCCAAACTTATCCGTGGAAATGAGCTGGTGCACTGTCATGCTGAACAAGTGTTCTTCTTGTTGGGAGTTTCTAGACATTCGCTTTCAACTTCGCTGAATTGGTCTTGCAGGGCCAATTGCATGGTCACCTTGCTCACAAGATTTAACACAGATGGATTTGAATGAAAAAGACTAAGAAATTGTCAAAAACCACTGATTTATTGAAATTTGTCAGAGATTGACAATGGTGTAATAACCGAAACCGGTCTTTCTAAGTATCATGCATAAAGCCGTCCAAATATACCTGCTCTTTACTTTAGTTTTGTTTTACCAGGGATTGATAGTGGTGTAACAACTGAAACTGGCATCTTGATTTTCAATGAATGTGTGGTTTGAAAATATATCATAGTCTTTTTATTCAGTTGAAATTGTGGTTTCATGCGTATTTGGCATGCCTGTTTGAGCCAGAGCTCAGCTAGTGAAGATCAATAGAATACAAACAATAGTCTTGTATATCTTGAGGTGCGTACAGATCTACGCGCCGCGAACATGAGCAATTCTCTTTTAATCAGCTGATGCCAAGCTTTTTATATCTGTATCTTACCGTTTCTGTAAAAATACAGATATAATCAGCTGATTAAAAGTGAATTGCTCATGTTCGCGGCGCGTATATCTGTACGCACCTTTAGTCATACAAAGTGTTCAAAACAAGTAAGCTATCTAACCTGGGGTTGCACTAAGCTAGGCCAATAAATCTTGAATTGGTTGATTCGAGTTATTGTCATGTTTTTAATAATATTGTGTTTGTTTTCAAGGCATAATCACTTCATCTCGAGCAGTGGCCTATTGTCAGCCGTGAAAGGTCGTCCCAGTGTGAGCGACATATTCGGGACAGCACTCGGCTTCGATGTCTCCCATAACTCACCCATGAGTGGTCACCTGTCTGTCATACTGGGCCTTCTGGCTAACATCATTGTTGAGGTAACCTATGTAACTATGTGTAATCTTATCTAAATTTGGGAAAGGAATAGCACAAGGTTACCTTATTTTTTCTCTCCCTATCATTTGATGATCTATGAATCAAGAAAGAATAAATCAACAATGGTATGTCGTACCATAGAGAAACAATAGCGTAAGTAGATATCCCATGGTATAGGGGGCGTTTATGTTGCAACTTTTACTGTTGAATCAAGTCGATTATTGTCGATTTTACTGTTTTGTTGGGGTAAGAGTGTACTAACGGCACAATGTGAGAGACTACCTGCGTCATGGGACAGAACTATGTGAACTATCGGCTTGAGATAACAGTAAAAGTTGCGACATAAACTCCCTATACCATGGGATATCTATTTATGCTATTGTTTCTCTATGGTCGTACTGAATCATCAGCCCTATGTATCAGTAGCCCTAATGAAGTACGTTATTGTTTACTAGCAGGTAACCCGTGCTTCGCAATGGTCTATTTTTAAACTTGACAAACTGAAAACTTGACGTAATGATATCTAGAAGAATAGATCTATAACCATCCTCGGTTAAGCAAGAATCTATTTATGCAAAATTTCAAGTTAATCTGTCCAGTAGTTCAGACGTGATGATGCGTCAAACATAATTTTCCTATACTTTACACCTGTATACGTGTATAATCCAGCTCTTTCCTTTATTATAGTATAGAAGATGATAGATGGGTGGATGATCATTGTTATTTTACTGAAAGATAGAATAAGTTGAGTAGTTTCCCTTTCAGAGGGAGTTTTGACAACCCACAAAACTCATTTTTCATTTGAAGATATAACGAAAAGGTGCATATGGCATTTTTTTGCTCAGCTTGCCAAAATACCCCTCATTCCAATATTAAAATTTTTGACTGACTGTACAGTGAGTCAGTCATTCAGGGCTCGAATAATTTTGGAATTTTAATTAAATAAAAATGGAAGAGAATAATTTATTTATGTAAATATCAACACCTTCATTCAAAGACATATTAACTGCATGCGTTTTCATATTGCCGATACATCATTGATGAAACTGTAGACGTTTATTTAGCACTGTATCAAAAAACTGTTCTAGCTGAAAAATTAATAATCCATGCCACGTGTAGGCCTAAACAGTGCATCAGGAAAACGAAGTTTCAAAATTTATTATGTTTTTTCTAAACATATGTTTTTGAGATAATTTCTTTGATGCAGCTGTTTCACATTCACCATATTATTATACAGAGTTTGTGAAAATGAAAATATTTATTAATTATCAAAACAATACTATTATTATATTTATCAATATTATCAAAACAATATTATTGAGGTTAAGTGGTATCAGGTAGAAAGCAATAATAGAAACAGATGTTTCTTTTTAATTTTGACAATATGATTTTTTCATGAAATCGTATGTACCATTAATGAAATTTGAACATTAATCCTAAAATATCTAGAAGGAAAATTGAAAATTTGGGCTTCCAGGTGCACGAGATTGATATTTTCAGAATCTCTTTGCAAAATTTGGAGATCTAAATCATTCCCGTTTTTCCGGTATGCAATCCACAAGTTGACATGTTTCAATGCGAACAAACGAACAAACAAACACAACCCTACTCTCTCTTGTTATATAGATAAATAAAATATAAACAATATATTATCTATCCAAAGTTTTTTTTCAGTGACATTTGCTGCTTTCTCAGTTATCTGTATCTGTATTTCTGCTCTCTTAATTTTTGTGATTTCATTAACCTTTTTCTAAATGATTGATTGTGATACTGTATGTCAATAAAGAAATTTCTATTTTGTAGGAAACGAGTTTTGAGTGCAAGCAACTAGTCTTGGGATGGACGTGCGAGCTGTTGAGGGCTGCCAAGGCGTATATGGCAACACTGTCGGCTACCAGCGAACTGCAGCAACTGGCCGACGCGTTGCTTAGCAACGGCGGTGTTGCCAGCTCGTGCCAGCCAACCATTGCGCAGCTAGCCTGCGCATGTCTCGAACAGCTTGTCGCGCCGCAAATGAATTTGGAAGGTACGCGCCTAATATCAGTCAATTGTTCACCTTGAAAGAAACTTCAGAGTTCTCCATATCATAACTGAACTCAATATAACATCTGGAGGTACAGTCCGAGTCCTGTAGCTTTTTCTATCAGCGGAGGGCCTCTAGACTACAATACTACCCGTTCAAAGACATTGAACATCTTTGAAAATGTATCTTTCCATAAGCAACAGATGCTCTTTTGTGTTTTTTCAAAAGCAATATGTTGCTTTCGAAAAAGATACACAAGGAGCTTTAATGTTTCTTCCACATAAGCAACAGATGCTCTTTTGTATCTTCTCAAAAGCTACGTGTTGCATCCGACAAGATACACAAGGAGCTCTATTGTTTCTTCCACATAAGCAACAGATGCTCTTTTGTGTCACCTCAAAAGCAACGTGTTGCATCCGAAAAGATACACAAGGAGCGTTAATGTTTCTTCCACATAAGCAACAGATGCTCTTTTGAGTCTTCTTTAAAGCAACGTGTTGCATCCGAAAAGATACACAAGGAGATTTAATGTATCCTCCATAAGGAACAGATACTCTTTTTTATCTTCTCAAAAGCAACGTGCTGTATCCGAAAAGATACACAAGGAGCTTTTTGGAGTTAGGCCTACGTCCTTTTAGCACAACACAACCTTTCAGCTGACATTCGTTCAACTTGCTCTTTCTCTTTCCATTGTTGGTGATACATTGCAACTCTCTCATTCATGAAGAATCTCTGTGTGTAGGGAGCTTCCTCCATCTAGGGAACTAGGGTATCTGAAGCCTGATGTTTTTGGAAAGCCGTGAATATTACACCGCGAACCGTCCCTTGCCCAAATGCCGTTTCAAAGTCACGGAGGCAAAGCTACGGGACGCGTACTGTACTGCCAACCTAACAAGGTGACAACACCTAAGTCACCTAACTTCTTGATCCTCAAATTACTACTTATAAATAACACACGGTTTCAATGTTATATACAACGACAATTATTGCAGTCAATTATTTAAGTAAGTACTTTTGTTTTTTTACCGACTGGAGTACTTAAGAACGTCAAACGCCTATTTTCAAGCAACTATCTAAAACTATCATCTTCATACAGAACCTTGAAAAATTATACAGAACTTGGTTTGGTATGATATCGGGGCACCGAGCTTCGCTCGTTATTCATTTATTGACTTTTGATAAACCGAACACAATTGTTTAAAATGATTGGGGAAGTACTAACAGGCACAGCCCAAAATTGTTTCTTTCCCGAATTTTGATTTTTACACTATAAATAGTCCAGAAAGTAGGTTATGTTCCATACACTTGAATTCAGGTTCAATTTTCTGGTCAAACATTTGAAAACAAAAAAATTATAATTTAGATTATATACAAACCAAATTGAATAACAAAATAACACTCACTAATCACTTGAAATTGTCAAATAATGATCAACTTTGAAAATTATGATATACTCTAGTTTAGGAGGATTATCATGTCATGTTAACAAATTAGATCATGTTGATCAAATCGATTAAATTGTCTAGCTAGATAAAATTTCTCGCTGATTGATTATGATTACACAGCTGGAAATAATTTTGTCTCTCTCCCACACAGGCACACGCATCTTCTGTTATCGAGAGACGACGAAATTATCATCTGTTTTCCAAGGATGAATTATCCTTTTAATGTCGTTCAGCGAGTTTTCCAAAGAATGAGACCTAGTGCAATCGAATCTTTATATCATAAACCTACTATGTTCCAAATTTCGTGAAAATCGTTAGAGCCGTTTTCGAGATCCGTAAAACATAAATAACCAGATATAAAAATAACCAGATATATAAATACAGAAATTGCTCGCTTAATATAATAGGATAGAAACTCCTATCTCTTGTAGTAAAAATAAAATACTACATAGGCTATAAATAGTAATACTAATAAATAATAAATACTAATACTCTTGTAGTATTCAATCTCGATTAATCATGGTATTCAAAATAAAGGCAATTTCACAAAAAAATATGCGCTGAAGTTAACTTCAATACGACTGATCTCATAACATTAGACAACTCTAGTTTTCCTATATTCTATGTATTAAATTGAGCATTTTGTCATGTCCTAAATTAAGGTTATAATAACACAAGAAGGTGCTCACGAAATATTCTGAACCTTACGTTCCAACATATTGTATTTTATTTCGATTTTCAAGTGTTTTTCATTTTGGTTTTCAGAGTGATAGATTGATGGCGATACTAGAAGTATGCATGCTGCAAATTAGTAGCACCGATGAGGTAGTGAGTGCCCGCTTTTGCCAGCTGATGATGAGACTGCCTTGGACGTTTGTCATTTCCGGAATGCAGGTGGCACTAACTGTGAGTAGTTTCATTCAAGGTCTATAAAAACCAGGTCCAGACACCTGTGTTCCTTATGGAGCGGCCATTTTGTACGGTTTTTATGGCGGTATATTTGAAAATCCAATCTGATTCAATTTGCTCGTAACAAGATCATGCATTATGCTTTTCAAAAACAATATTCTGGTTCAGATAATATGTAAATTCAGGTTTTCGAATTTTAAATAATGAAATTTCAATAATAGATGGTTCAATAATTTATTTATGTATTATTGAAAATTGTTCTTATTCTTGTAACAAGTTATGACTGATAAGGCATTGGGAGAAGAGGCTAACCTCAAAAACATTTTGAAGTTTCCAATCAATTAAATCTTAGAATCAACAATTCAGTTTCTAGTATTTTCGCCACACTGCACAGAAAGCAGCTGTTTTCCAGTCCATACGTAGATCTGAAAGACCTTGTTTGCAGACGACTCTCGTCTGACGTGAAAAACAGGCTTCTTTTCTGGCCTAGGCCGGAAAGGGTACTCTTTCCAGCCGCTTGGAAGTCCGTAGTTAATAAGTCATCCACTAGATCGGGCGAGTGTCCACTTTCTTCATCTGAAGTCGCCATGATTTCAGTTCGAATTTCAAATCAAACTAATTCATCATTCGCTTCGCAACCATTTTTATTCAATTATTTATTGTTGATTAGCGCATTCCGAATTTTCAAAAATGCTCGAAGATGACGACGCCCGTATTTTGTCAGCAATACCTGTAGTGTGGCGAAAAATATCGTTCGCACCACTACAATGTTTTCAAAATGTTTCACAAAAATGTTTTTCTGGCTCTCAATCTATTCTAGTCCTCGGCCTACGGCCTCGGACTTGAAAACCGATTTCGAGCCGGAAAAATCTCATTTTCTGCTCTAGATGCGGAATATACAATTTCCTAAACACTTAATTCCGTCGGAGGATTTTCTAACAATTCCAATTACTAAAAACACATCATGTTAAGTTCAATCTACAATGATAACAGCAGAAAATAAATTTGAATACTGGTGAACTAGAACCCCATAAAATGGCGATTTTGCAATGCATCACGGGATTGTGTCATGACCTGTATCTATAGACCTTGGTTTCATTCCAGTTCATCAAAAATACTTGCTAAATTCGTACTATAGTGAGGTCCACGTTATAATAACAGTGGAGAAAGATAGCAGAACTAAGTTGCCGATCTTCTGTCTTGTCAATGCCTTCTATAGACGGTAGCTGAGGTTTATTGATGTAATATTAACTGTTCATTCTCGTTTAAAATAATCAATTATATTTTATTAAGCAAGAAATTATATTTTTAAATAATTTCATAATGAATTTTCATAATTAAGATGAAATATATTGTTAATTATCATTTATACATTGTAGAAAGACGATCTGGCAACAGAGCAAAGCGAGAAAGAGATAGCGCTATCCGCTTTGTTGAATGATAGACAAGGATAGCAATACCATTACTGATCAAACACTGCCATTATAACGTCGACCTCACTAAATTCAATGAGCACATTTACATCTGTGGATTTTACAATGTGATACTCTATTCCATTTCAATTCTCTATCTGATCTATTCAATTCTAAGTTCTCAGTATTCAATTCTCTTGTTTCGCTTGTTTCTAATTTGTTCATAATGTACTTGTATTGTAATGAATGTTGCATTTTAAATTCCTAATTTATATATTTTATGGACTCAAAATTGGACAATAATCATCTAGTGTAAACATAACCTATGTTTGGAAAATTTCTATCTAAATTTGGGAAAGGAACAGTTTTCTGCTTTAAGCCTGTTGTTCCTTCCCCAATCATTCATAGTTGAGAATGATATTTCAATTCATTTATTTTCAATTTCATTTATTTATTCAATCAGTCAGAATTGTACAACTTACAGAAAAGTACCACAGGCTAACTTACGCCCAAAACGGTTCCAATTCTAATTTTTACAACAGTCCAAATGTAGCTAGCCATTTATATTGTAAGTATCAATGCATAAATAAATAAATAAATTTTTGTTGTAGAAACACAAGAGCCCTTGCTGGAAGCGAACGGCTGCTGAACGATCGCATTTGACGCGCGGCACCAACGGAGAAATGCAAACTCAGCAATTCAAACAGTTCATGGCGTTTCTACTGCAAGGACACAATCAATCGTGAGTCCATTTTTATATTTCGCAAAATATATTATATCAATATCAATCAATAATTTTATTCAAATCAACAAAATATGCATAAAAGAAATCACAATCAAAAATAAATTTCTAATAAAATACAAAAACAGGCTTCATGGTGGGGTCTGCTGAAAAGAAAGAAAGGAGGAAAAATACCTAGCCAACTATGGTTTCCCATGTAATAGGCAGGTAGAGGGTATAAAAGTAAGGAATGAAGGGTGAAGAGGAGAAGAAAATGGAAGTATTGGAGAAGAAAGTGAGAAAAAAGAGAAAAAAAATGTGCAAAAATTGTAAGCGACTCCACTTTCAACAAATGTATCTAAAAGAATTTATTACAGTATATGAATAAATTACACCAATCTATTATATCTTCAACAAAATCTATGGTATCATATATATTATAATAAAGAAAAGAACTGGCTTATCACAGACGTGATGATGCGTCATTCGTGAATTTCCTATACCGTAAGTGTATAAGCCAGTTCTTTCCTTCATTATATTATACAAAGTGGTGCAGAGGAAACGCATGTTTTTCTAACCGCTAGTACTCGGTGACGGAAGGGGGTATTGCCCTTGAACGAATGTTGGCAGACGGCCCATACTATGCCGTTTCAGTCGCTGTGGAGGTATGGAGTGTTGGAACGTACAACATCGTGTGTTCGCTGTCGAGCAGTTTTCTAGAAACAATGAATCTGTAGTCACAGTGCAACGTTATTACGTCAATATTTTAGAGTTGAACGTCGAATGCAGTTCCTGAGCAAAATACTGTACTCCAATTGGTTGCAGCGTTTAGAAGTACTGGTTCTGTGTTGAAAAAGAAACCACCACTATTCTTCCCCGTTTGTTTCGTACTCCAGAAAATATAGACGGAGTCAGTGTCATCTAGTCATGAGACCATGTCGTCTAGTCGATCGTCTAGGATAAAGGCCGCTCTGACTCGTTCTACATTTTCCGGAGTACAAACTGAACTTGGAAAGACCAGGTGGTTTATTTTTCATCACAGAACTATTACTTCTAAACGCTGCAACCCATCGGAGTACAGTATTTTAATCAGGCACTGCACCTCGACGTCCAACTCTAAAATATTGACGGAAAAACGGTACACTGTGACTACAGATTCATTGATTCTAAAAAAAACTGCTCGACAGTGAACAAACGATGTTGTACGTTCCAACGCTGATAGCAACTGAAATGGCTTAGTATGGGCCGTCTGCCAACATTCGTTCAAGGGCAATACCCCCTCCCGTCGTCGAGTACTAGCGGTTCAAAAAGCATGTGTCTCCTCGGTACCTCCTTGTAGATAGATTAATCATAATTGTGAGGATTGTTTTGTGATTCTAGGAGTGACCTACAATGGTTGCGCGAAGTGTTCTCGGTTTGCTGGTCTGTGTGTGAGCCTAGCAGTGACGTGAGCGTGTTTGCGCATGCGTCAACACCAATGCTGCTGTCGTGGGCCACCTGGGAGACTGCGCAGTTGTGCATTTCCTGTAAACTGCGCACCCCGCTTGGCAAGCCGCTCGACACTTTCATGGCGTTCGAAGGTAAGTCTAGTCAAACACACATCGATTTTTGGACGTACGATTTGTTGTTGCCATCCTTATAAATTGTCTTCTTCTTCTTCTTCTTCTTCTTTTTCTGCTTCTGCTTCTTCTTCACTTCAAGGATTATGTCTATTATTAACCTGTTCGGGTACCCATCTTTTCCTTATAAATTATTTTAGATTTAACATAACTTAGCAAACAGATGACGAGTTCATGGGTTTGGCAAGTTTTGTTTAATCTGTCATGAGACAGCAAAAAAATCGATCGTCCAGAAATCGATGTGTGTGTGACTGGCTTTGAATTAGGGCTGTTTTCAATATTACGTTAGCATATAGTGAGGTTCACGATATAATGGCAGTGGAGAAAATATAAGAAAAGCGTTGCTTATTCTCTGCCTTGCCACTGCCTTCTATAGAGGATAGCTGATACCAGTATATCTGATGTAACTGTTCATTCTTGTTCAAAATAATCAATTATATGTTATCAGTCAAGAAAAATATTTTTCAATTATTTAATAATAAATTGTCATAAATGAGATTAAATATTCTGTTTGTTAATTTCATTCATTTCATTTTCATTCATTTATTGTATAAAACACGATAATCATAATACAATTATTATTACATTGGAGGAAAAACTAGGCTGAGCCTGTACTATTTCTCTCCTAAAATTTTGATAAAATGTTAATGTTGTCCAAAAGTTTAGGTTATGTAATCACACACTGCTTCGTCATTTGATTTCAATTATGTTTCTACATTGCTAAAAACTATCTGCAACTTGTGGAGGTAGAAAAGGATAGCGCTATCTGCTCTGCCGAATGATAGACAAAGATAGCAACACTTTGTTTGCTATGTCATATTTATTGTTTATTGTCAAGTCATAGGCTATTTTATTTTATATATTATCACATTTATTGTATTGAATTATATTCAAATATTTGTTTGACTAACAAGGGTCTGTCTACTATGTATTTATTATTTGATTTGACAGGAGCAATAAAAGGGCTAGCCCGCGAAACGACATCGACGGCACACAAGGCGGTGACGGAAAGCAGTTTGGACGAGAGTGGCGGGTGCAGCCCCACTTACAACCTGAGACGTGTGCGACTGCTCATCGAACTGGTCGAACAGCTGGAGAAAACAATGTACAATGCGGCCGATGGAACGGCTACTGCCCTCGTTGCTCCTACCAAGGTCAGAATAGAATTATTGTTTTGTTTGTCAAGTTTGTACTCCGATAGTGAGTTCCACGATATTCCTACCAGGATAGATTGTTGTTTTTTTTTTAATTATGTACTTGTTTCTACTCTTAGGCCCAATTTCCTTAAAACGAAGACTTGGGTTGAGCTCAAACATAGTTGATTTCAAACCGTCAAAAATCATATATTGCAGAACCAATTCTAAATACAGTCGAACCTCTCTATAACGAACCTCCATTTGACGAAAACCTTCACACAACGAATTTTTACCTGTTCCCATGACATTTTGGAGTTTTGGCTGCTTATTTACGAATTTCTCTAACGAATTTCGGACCTCTCAACAACAAAGTTTTCTCTTGACTTCAACATACAAAATGTAGTGTGTATAGGAAGCAGACGATCATTTTCAAGGAATTGTTTAGTTTCAGCAGAAAGGTCAATAGACTAAAAATAATGGCAATTCAGGTAGGAAGAAGATGGGTGGTGGACAGTCATTAGAGGTTGAAAGACATGTCGAAAATTGAATGCATGTTACTCTAAATTTGATTTCAAGAACTTGTCATTTGTAGACCAGGCAGGTGAACGACTGGACTTTCTAAATCTTGCTTTTGTCACACATTTCAACTCTTTGAACTGACTAAGATGATGATGGTTGTGACGAACTTGAGGAGAAGAATTCGTCAGATCAAGAAGTTCTAGAAGCTTTCAAAATTATCAGGCAAGGATTAAATCTGAAAAAATAGTATTCCAGCCTTTTTATGTTCGACTGTTTGAATAGATGTGAGTCGTTTATTGAACATGATGCTTTATTTAACCAAAAATTACTCACTTTTTCAAATAAAACATTAAAAAATAGGGAAGTTGAGTTATTATAGTATTTATAGTGAAGTTTTTGACAAAATTACCGTATTTTGCGTTCAATCTAATACAGTAGTAGTGTAAAAAGTACTAAAAAATCTTTGGTGAAGGAAGTTGAAAAATATTGTTACTGAGTATGTACTTTGATTAAACTCTACTAATAGTACAAATCAAGCTTTCTAGAAATAAATTGGTGAGTTTACTTACCTATTACATTCTATAAATATTCAAAAAACAATTTTTTTTTATTTTAAACAGCATGAATTTTTAAATTTTCATAGTAATATTGGCCTAATAGGTACCCTACCTACGTTCGCGATGATATGTTTTATGTACCATATAAATTTATTTACCGCCGTGATACCATATTACAAGATCCATAAGATCGTGGCAGTTTTCTTGACAGAACAACCTCTCAATAACGAATACCTTTCAGCAGCGAATTTTTCTCGGGATAATCGACTTATTTTACTCGGGATAATCGTTATACAGAGGTTCGACTGTAATCTGATTAAACACAACTGCCGCTCAAACCTAGTTTACTTTGTGAAATTGGGCCTTATTTTATTTCATCAACTACGGGTACAATGCTTTGATCAGGAGCACGTCATTTACAAAGTTAATTTCCCTGAAAAATGTTCACTGGAAATTCATGCAGTGGATACAGTGGATTATCTTGTAGAAGTTTTTCAAAGCTTGGGTAGTTTTCGAAAACCTCGGGTTTTTCTATTCTCTTAATATCTTATGGTAGTTGATTGTGGAAACTACATTCCTGAGTATACGTAGCTGTCTCTGATTTTTCAGCACTCTATTAAATGAGAAAGTCAAAGTTAGGCTGGTCACACATCGACTAGTCGACAAGACAAGACTAGTCGCGTTTAGTCACAATACTTCACATTGTTGCTTATGACGCAACTCACACTGATTAGTCATTGCAATTAGACATGACTCCATAAGCAACTAATTGATTTATTGTGACTAAACGTGACTAGTCTTGTCTTGACTAATCGGTGTGTGACCAGCCTAATTCTTTCATAGTGTGTTTTAATATCAATTATTTGAAAATATTTTGATAGTATTACCAAATTTGACGTCATGAACGCATCGTAGGCTGGGCGTACACCGGTTAGTCAATATGAGACTAGTCACTATTAGTCACAATACTTCACATAGTTGCTTATGAAGACATGTCTAATTGCACACACTAATCAGTGTGAGTTGCGTCGTAAGCAACTATGTGAAGTATTGTGACTAAACGTGTCTTGTCTTGTCTTGACTAACCGGTGTGCGCCCAACTTTAGTGGGCATCTTAGTGAACGCATCTTGAAGACAAGGTGTTCTGTACACGTCCTACAATACAGGGTTATCGTAAAAGAATGGTGCGGATTCAAACATTGTTTAAAGAAAAACAGAATTACTTACAATTAATTTTTTTTTTAATCTTATTTGTCATCTCAAACAGTTTTTTTTACATAATCAATAAATTTCAATGTGGGCGCCCTTAGTCGATCGACAAATGTCCAAACGATATTCAACTTCTCTCCAAACATTCGCTAACATTTCTTCGGTTATGGTTGTCATTGCTTCATTAATCCTGTTTTTTAAGTGGTTCAAGTCGCGAATTTTTTGTGAATAAACAATGTTTTTGATGTAACCCCATAAGAAAAAATCACAAGGTGTCAGGTCTGGACTCCTTGGAGGCCACAGCATAGGTCATTGTCGGCCTATCCATCGATCTCCAAATTTTCCGTTCAAAGCGTCTGTGACCAATGCCCTAAAGTGTGGGGGAGCACCATCTTGTTGGAAATGGAGTTGATGAATGTTTTCGAGTTCATCTAGCTGAGGAAAGCAATAATTGATTAACATGTCGAGATACGCAACTCCATTAATTGTTTTTTCAGCAAAGAAGAAAGGCCCTATTACGCGATTTTTCATCACACCACACCAAACATTAACTTTAAGCGTGTAATTTGAGTTTTTTATGTAAAACTTTGTGAACCGTTGTTTTCGGAATACCTAATTCAACGCTTCGACGAGGGATGGACTTCCCAGGACTTCTAATTGCCGATTGTCTAATTTGTTCAACCGTTTTGTCTGGTACACTTGGTCTGCCGGTTGATTTCTGTTTCTGAACTGATCCGGTTTCTTCAAATTGATTAAACTAGCGTGTTATGTTATTTTTGTGCGGTGGATCTCTTCCAAATTCACGTCGGAACGCACGTTGAACTAAAATTACGGATTTTAATTCAGCCATCAATAAAACACACTTTGCTTTATCTTTAACCGAGAACATAGTAACTCACTAAACTCACCGCAACAACAGCACAAGAACTGATGTTGAGGTTAGAACAGCTTATAAACAAACTTTTGGGTTAGAGGCTTTCAGAGATACCAATATAACATTTTAAAATTTCCCTACAATCTTCCTACGAATTACTGAAACCGCACCATTCTTTTATGATAACTCGGTACATTAAGTACATGACGGAAATAAAATTGAATTGAATTGAAAACATTTACACCAAAACCACTGCTATATGTATTACAAGATTTGCCCACTACCATTTCAAAGTTTGCATACCAGATACAACAGGCTCTGGTTGAACGTGAGCACATCCAATGTACCTAGAATTCTATTTACATTAAAATGCATTCTAGGTATTAATATTGAGCACAAGTTTCTGATGTAATCTTGAAGAGTAAAGAGACACTTATGATTTTTTTTATGGTATGTTTCAAAATGGCATTATGAATACATGTCATTCTATTATTAATCTATCTTATGGTTTTTTGTGCAAATTAAGTCGTTTTAAAACTCCGTGTTTCCCTGTGTCATCCTTTATTTTGATTGAGTTGTTGGTTTTGTTGTATTGCAGCCAGTGCGCACATTCTTCCACACGAACAAGAGCACCTGTGGCGAGTGGCTGGCTCGCATTCGCCTGGCCGTGGTGGTCGTCTCCCTGCACTGCGGTCTGGCTGCATCCGCTGTCCGCAACGGACATTGTCTGCTACAGGATCTCCTCGACTCCGGCAATACTCAGGTCAAACACTAATAAATCTTGTGATAGATTTAGACATTGAGAGAATTGATTGCTTAGTCAAATCCATTTCATAGCTCTCAAATAATAATAATAATAACAACAACACTGAGAGGGAGGAAGGGCTTCAGCCTAATCAACTAAGGGCTAGAGTAAAGACTGCTGAGTCTAGACTTCTTTTGCGGCAGCATAAGGACAAGTCCTTGCATGGTGTCTTCTATAGGCATATCGAGGAGCAGGGCTTGTCCAAAACGCTGACTTTTGCTTTTATGAAGTCAGCAGCCCTGAAATCTGAGACTGAGG
This sequence comes from Nilaparvata lugens, assembly GCF_014356525.2. NCBI lineage: Eukaryota > Metazoa > Arthropoda > Insecta > Hemiptera > Delphacidae > Nilaparvata > Nilaparvata lugens. Next base: position 8,932,638 of record NC_052508.1, read on the forward strand.
GTTTCATACTGGCATGCCAAGATGGTGCCATCAACACATTGTCATACCGTTGCAGAGTAATGCACATGGATGTCCCAGATATCAGTTGCAGGGTGTGTCATAGAGCACCAGAGACGATCATGCACATCTTATCATCGTGCTCTGTTCATGCAGCTGTGGGCTACATCCATAGACATAATGCTGTTCTGCGAGTGCTCTATTACCATCTTAGACACTCATATGGTATTGACAAAACACCAGTGCTGCCTTATGCCCCAGGGGAGATTGAGTCTGCTGTGGGGAATGAAAGGTGCCGAGTGTATTGGAATTACTCATTTTCCACCACCAGTCTTTTAAGAGCCACAGAGCCTGATGTTGTCCTCCTTGACATAGTGGCAAAGACAATGTATGTAATCGAGTTATCAGCACCAGCTGAAGGCAACATTGTCAGCAAGGAGGAGGAAAAACAGGCAAAATATCAAGACCTATTAATAGAGCTGCGCAGGCTTAACCCAGGCTACTCCATAAGAATGGTGGTGTTGATTATAGGAGTTTTGGGTGGCATGAGACCCTCGATTTTGGTCAACCTTAAAACCATTCCAGCCTGTGAGAGAGCTGCTACTGCACTCGCAGGTCAAATGCAGAAGGCTGTCATTCTTGGTTCATTACGTCTACTCAGGGCAAACGATATAATGGTAACGGACCCAGTATGATTGTTTACCACATGGACATGTGGAGCAATCACTCTGGTAAAATCGCTTGTCACTCTCCTTTGGGGGTCGGAGCCCAGGGGAAGAGTGGTCAAGCAAAACCTCAAACAGGATAAAAATATAATAATAATAATCAAGGTCTATAAATACAGGTCATGACACTCGTGTTCCTTATGGAGCGGCCATTATGTGGGGTCTTATGGCGGTACATTTGAAATTCCAAATCTGCTCATAACAAAATTATGCTTTTTAAAAACAATATTCTGGTTCAGATAAAATGTAAATTCAGGTTTTAGATTTTTTAATAATGAAATTTCAATAATTAATTTTTTATTATTAAAAATTGTTCTTATTCTTATAACCTGTTATGATTCATAAGGCATTGGGTCAAAAAGCTAACCTCAAAAACAGTTTAAAATTCCCAATCAATTAAATCTAGAAATCAACAATTCAGTTCCTAGTTGGAATCTAAATATTATTATTCTGTCAGAAGAATTTATTTTACAATTCAAAACCAAGCAATATCCCTTGAACAATATAACAAAATAACAAATCATGTTGTTCAATCTATAATGATAACAGCTGATAAATTGGAAAATTAGTGAACTAGAACCCCATAAAATGGTGATTTTGCAATGCATCACGGGATTGTGTTATGACCTGTATTTATAGACCTTAATAATAATAATAATAATAATAATAATAATAATAAGACAGTGTTTCCCCCTGGCAGCTGAGATAAAGGATATCTGGCATCAAGAGAAAGTGGAAATCGTCCCAGTCATAATATCTGCAGTTGGATTGATGGGGAAAAATGTGAATGCAAACCTAAGTCATCTGGGGTGCCTCGAGAAACAAGATCCACTTGATGCAGAAGGCAGTGATGCTCAGAATGGTTAGGGCATTCTTAAACCTAGCAGCAGAATAATTCATCAAAGTCTTGTCATAGACCGATTTTGATGGAAAACTCACATAGCAGCAATGTGATGAAAAATGAAAATATTATTTTTATAGCTTTCAAATGTTTTTATAAAATATAATTATAGTACCTTTTGAAATTAATAGAATAAGTATACAAATTATAACCATATAATTATAATTTAAAAAAAATATAATAATTTCAAAGGGTACTATAGACTATTTTATAAATACACAAGAAAGTTACCCTGAATTCGTACATTAAGAAGCTTTCAAATGATTCAGGCTCGGTTGCACAAAAGCTTGTTAAATTTTAAGCATTATCAAATGTCATGAGAACTAATCAGAGAAGACTTCTTTTCAAAAAATACTTGTGTGATTAGTTCTCGTGACTTTTACCCTTCAATGCATGATGGCTCATGTCTGGCACAAGCCAGAAATTCAGTTAAATGTGAGATTTTTGGCAAAGAATCACAGGTTCTGCCGACTGCTCATAATCCACCTGCCACTTCTTTTCCTCCCCCTTATCCTTCTTTACCTCCTCTTCTTTCCCCCTTCCCTTGCTTCTCCTGCTCCTCCCCCTCCCCCTCCTGTCTTTACCTTCTTCAGTTCTTTTTACTTTTCTTGCCCTATTTACCATAGTTAAGGAAAGTATTGCTTTCCAAAAAATTATGGTACCCTAATTTCAAGTTTTCTATACGTTTCAACGTCCCCTGAGTCCAATAACATTTTTGGGTGTTGGTCTGTGTGTGTGTATGCCTGTGAACACGATTAGTCCATTCCTAATCAACCTATTGATTTGAAATTTTAAACGTAAGGTCCTTATACCATGAGGATTCGACAATAAGAAATTCAATAAAATTCAATTCAAAATGGCGGATAATTACTAAAAAACCATGTTTTTCACGGTTTTCTCGAAAACGGCTCTCACGATTTTCTTCAAATTTATATCATGGATAGCTGTTTATAAGCCCTATCAACTGACGTGAGTCTCATTTCTGGAAAAATTGCAGGAGCTCCGTAATATTCTTGAGAAAAATGGCGGATAATTACTAAAAAAAAACATGTTTTTCACGATTTTCTCAAAAATGACTTGACCGATTTTTTCAAATTCATACCCTGTATAGTTATTTATCAGCTCTATTAACTGGCATGAGTCTCCTTTCTGGGAAACTAATGGGGGGTCCACCCCATCCTTGAGAAATGGACTTTGTAACCTCCTTCTCGTGCATGAGGTAGGTAGGTAGAGCAGTTCATAAAAAGAGCACATAGTCGAGATATTTCATCTGTAGAACAGCTGTTTTGACGACTTTTAAAAAATCATCGAATTTCACAATTTACACAAAGGAAAAAGTACTCTGAATTATATATACACATATACAGAAGTCTGATCGTAGTTTCAAATATGTTGCCGGCAATCGTCATTATGTTATTCCCCTAAATTATTCTCGTCTAAGAATGAGGCTTACAGTTCAATGAGCAAGGAAAGTTGTGTGAGTGTACCACACCAGACTTTTTCTCTTTTTGTCCTGTCTTCTTCTTTTTCTTCCATATTTTCCCACTTATTATAATCTTTTGTGTTTATATATTTGTTTGTCTTGTTTTCTGTACATTTACTTGGTGATTTAGTCTTGATTTGATGTTGTAATAACTTGTGTTTGTTGTGCTGAGCAGGGCCCCGAATTGGAGACAGCCGTTCTATACGTGGCGTGGGGTCTGAGCCGTCTGCACGAGGCTGAGGCGGTGCAAGGCCTCTACGCCTGGTGTCGAGACACCCTAAAATGCAAGTTCGCCTTTCTCAAGCCAATCGTCGAGCATGCTGCTTCCAGGTCAGTCACATCATACAGGGTGTCCCAGTCATAGATTCTACATAACATTTACTACAAGAAATGTCCAGTAACATTTTCTTATATCGGCCTTAGTTTTCGAGATAATATATTGATTTTTCAATTTTATCGTCATTATAACGTCAAGCTGGCTCTAGGTCAGTTATCTATACAGGGTGTCCCACGGAAGGTGTAACAGCCGATACCAATAGATTCTACATGAAATTAGATACAAAAAAAATGTCCAGTAACATTTTCTTATATCGACCTTAGTTTTAAAGATGTATAGATTTTTCTATATTTTTCGAAAAACGTCAATAGCTAGAAAAATATTGTCCAAAACCTAAATCTAAGGATATTTATTATTTTTTTATTTACAATGTAAATGACACTAATGTAATAACATTGGTATATAAAATAATTAGGTAGTCCTTGTGCTAAATTTATAAGTGACAAAGTCCAAGATAAGGTTATAATTTCACGTGTACAATTTTTATAAAATTTTAGTCCAAAATAAAAGCATGAAAAAAATATGGTCTTACATATGGTTGGAAATAGGTCGAAATTTCCATCATGATTCCTTTTTAACATAAATGAACAGTTAATATTTCATCAGATATACCGGTATCAATCTCGAAGTTTCTTATTTAATCATCGAAAAATATATTTCCTTGATGAATAAAATATAATCGATCATTTTAAACACAAATGAACCTTCAATATTTCATCAGATATACCGGTATCAGCTGTATTCTATAGAAGGCAGTGGCAAGGATCGGCAACGCTGCTCTCCTATCTTTCTCCACTGTCATTTTAACATGGACCTCACTATAGAAGCTGATTGATGAAATGAATCGAAAGCTATCGTCAAATCCACAAACCCACAAATCTACAACGACTTGAGCCTAAAGTAAAAAGCAGGAACCTCCTACACTCGTTCAATTAACTAGAATCTTAATGTAAATTTGTGTAACCTTATCTAAATTTGGGAGAGGAATAGCACAAGGTTACCTTATTCTTCTCTCCCCACCATTTTTGATTATGGTACTTTTATGTATCGATAAAGAATAAAGTAGAATAAAATTTGATTTACAATGTAATTTGGTTTTACTATTATGCTTGGAAAATCACGATAAACAATTGATGTTATTTAGTAGGCCATCTTTAATGCATTTCCTCACTTATTGCCCCGGTTTATAGGACACCTATTAAATGTAATGAACCATTAATCCTATATATTTAATGGTAAATTACATTTAATGAGTGTCCCAAAAACCAGGATATTATGTGATACATTTTGTATAAGATTTTTAGATGATTGTAATGATGGTTTGTTTTCAGGTATGAGACGGCAATCGACCAATACAAAATGGTGTTAAACAATGAGGCTTTTGATTCACCAGCTAAGTCTAGTGCTGCTGTCTCGGATGATGTAGAACGCAAAACGTCCTTAAACAATATCGCGCACATTCTGAGACCTCTAGTTGCCGATCAGGTACATATCACGTTGATTAATTGATTCAATGTAACGTAGAGAGAAGATAGCTTCATAAGATATCCTATGGTATAGATCGTTTAGACAATGCTTCACAGTATCACAGAACATCTCTTTTTGAGAAAAAACCAACATACATTGGCCTTAAATTCATTAGAAGGCTTCCTACTCATTTGAAAAATTGTGAAGATATCATTGTTTTTGAGAAGGAGTTGAAAAGTTTTTTGATGGTTGGAGTATTCTATACCACAGAAGAGTTTGTGTGTAGAGAGGGTTCCTTTGTGTGATTTGTTTCTTCTTGTGTTGCTGTATGTGTTATAAATTTTTGACAATTCCTATACTCTGATTGCGAGTCTCTGGGAAGCTTTAAGAAACAAACAATTTATAATCCAAATTTCAAGCCGATTTTTTGTTTACTCAAGCCGCTTACTGTTGACTACTGTCTATTGTGACAATGTTACACTTGTGGTACAGTGTTTAATGTTTTAGTCAGTTTTGTGTGTTTCTTTTTTGTACGACTGTATTCGGTTGGTTCAGTTGTTGGTTGTATTGTCACTTTGTAACTTTTATTGTATTGTTACTTTCGCCAATGTTATGATTGTGTTACTTCTATTGTATTGTGACTTTTGCCTATTACTGCATTGTATATGTTTATTGGCTATAAAATATATCACATCTTATTCTTTACTGTTTTGTTGGGGTGAGAGTGTAAGAACGGCACAGTATGAGAGACTACCAGCGTAACATAGCTTCACGAAAAAAATACTAGGATTACCGGCTTGAGTTAACATTGCAATTTGCGACATGATCTCATATAATGGGATCTTCTTATGCTATCTTTTCTCTACAGAATGTTTCAAATTATTGTTCAGATGATCATTCAACGATATGGAATAGCCTCTATTATTTCAATTCCTGTGAATATTTGTTCAATTATATTTTAAAATGAATGAAAATGCATGTTTAGGATTTGAATGTTCATGAATTGTTGTAATTTTCAGTTGACAGAATGCTACCTGGCTCTGCAGGATTGGAGTGGACTTCAGAAATGGAAAGAAATGGAGGCCGAGTACATTCTCAACCAGAACGGCAATGCTAGCAAACGATTTGTAAGTTTCTAATCATTGTTCTCTAATACAGCACAATAAAATATATCATCTTTATATACCTATATACCTTTATATCACCTAATATATTACCTTTGATATTAAGGTAAAATGAAAGAGATTTCAGTTCCACATAATTCCATAGTCCATAAATTATGTGGAACTATTTTATTTCACATCAATATTGAAAAATTCCAAAACAAATTAACTGTTTCTAGTGTATAAAATATTAATAGTTTATTTATATAGCCTAAAGCTGCGTTTACACCAAAGTTAATAACAAAATGTTAATAACTTAATCCTTATAGATTCTATTAGATTGAACATAACTTATCATACATTTGTTGTATTATTTTTTGTTGTGGCGAAATAAAATTTGATTTGATTTGATCTGATGAGCATATGTGTTTGTCAAGTTCCGTACAACATAATAGAATCTATAAGGATTAAGTTATTAAAAAAATGTTAATGTGTTGTAAACCCAGCTTAATATTAAAAAAATAGCCAATATAATCGCTGTGATAAATTGGAAGCTGTGTGCTGAAACTCATAGACTCGAATGTTTCAGATGAAGTAAGTGACATTATATTCTATTCTGACAACTGCGGTGGTCAGAATAAGAACAAACACTTACTAGCAGCCTACGCTTACATTCTATCTAAAAAGAAAAATCTAAGAACAATCAGCCACAAATATTTAACTGTAGGACATACGCAGAATGAGGGGGACAATATGCATTCCCTAATCGAGAAAAACAAAGCTAGGGCTTTGAAAAGTGGACCAATCTATGTCCCCAGTCAGATGGTCACTGTAGTCAAGCTGAGTAAGAAAACTGGCAAGCCCTACACAGTGATAGAAATGCAAACCAACGATTTTTTTGACTTCAAGGCTTGGACAGATCAGGTTGGCAGTAATTTCAATGTTGATGAGGAGAAAAAGAAGATAGTTTGGAATGATGTTAAAGAGTTTAAACTAACCAAGGATAATCCTCATCAGTTGCTGGTGAAAACCAATTTCGATTCTGAGTACAGGGTGGTACATTTAAAAAGAAGAAGCAGCCGATTTGTTGAGAGAACAGCATTTGAATTACAAAATGCATACATTAAAGACCTGCCAAAAATCTCTGCTGATAAGAAGAAGGACTTACTCCAACTTTGTGAGCAAAATCACATTCCAGCCACATACCACAACTTTTTCCAGAGCCTTAGAACTTGAATAGTATTGAAATATTCATCAAAGTAATAATAATAATATTATTATTATTATAGCTTTGAGAAGCTGAACAGTATTTGAAAATATTCTTAATTTTATTATTTGTTTACAAATATTTAGGTTTCAATGATTCTTCTTTTTCTTATTTTTTAATATTTTAACAATTGAATATTGAATAATATATTATTACTTTGAGAAGCTGAACAATAGTTGAAAATATGCTTAATTTTATTTGTTTACGAATATTTAGGTCTTAATGATTCTTCTTTTTCTTATTTTTTAATATTTCAATTCAATATTTAATTGTATTCAATTCATTATTAACATTATAGTTCTCATTCTTAATTAATATTGCACTTTGAAGCAAGAATAGAATTTTTTTACTTGTGTGTGAACAATCATGAACCTTACTATTAGCTTGAAAAAAAATTTTATATTATATTTTCGAACATCTGGTATGTAATGATAAAACCATTCAAATGTTTCAATTTAGAAAAATTGTTGGCTAAATAAAAAATGAAATTATTGAGAAATAGCAATGTTGAAGAGTGTTATCATTCCCTCCAATAAACTGTAGTATATTGCAGATCACACCTAATCTTCCAGTAAAATACTGTTGTAAGTCAATTTTCACTGGAATAACTGAATTATTATAGTTGGAAAAATTCATAAAATTTATTCTTGTATCATTTAATGATTCAAGAATAACCTGAAGATAATAACTGCCAAATTTCACAGTAATACACCTGTTATGAAAAAAGTTATTAGGACTTATGTGACTGCCAGAATCTTTAAACTGTGATACTGATAAATCACTATTTCAGACTTACGACAGTATTTTTCTTGGGGTGCGATATGGTGTCATATTAACGGAACGAATCAATGCAACTATGAAATGAAATAATTTCATTGCCGTATTCAAAAAATCTGGTGTGGTGCACTCACACAACTTTCCTTGTCGTTATGAAAATATTATTGTCAACTGACGCTAGTATTCCCGCGCATCTCAAGTCTACTATTCAAAGATCTGAGCCAGCTGGTGACTGGACAATAACGCTGGATACATACGAGATCTGCTATCTCTACATAGTGTTTGATTTGATAGAAACAACAGTTGCCAACAGTTTGCAATTGAATAATAACATTTTCTCAAATTTCAAGCTTATTTTCAATTTTAGGTGAAAATAATACTGGACAATAATTGTAGAGATTTTCATGCTCAATCTTTCCCGCTCGAAATTTTTCATTTAAATTATATCTGACACCTGATAATACTGTATAGAAATCTAAAATCAAACTTTGCACAGATGGGGCGGAGCTCCTGAAATTTTTACAGATATGGGACTTGTGGCAGTTTATATAGCTTATCAATGACTATTTTAGGTATAAATTTGATCGAAATCGTTGGAGCCATTTTCGAGAAAATCGCGAAAAACCCTGTTTTTGACAACATTTTCGCCATTTTAGCCGCCATCTTGAATTATTGTATTTGATCGAAATTGTTCGTGTCGGATCCTTATAGTGTAAGGACCTTAAGTTCCAAATTTCAAGTCACTCCGTTATTGGGAGATGAGATATCGTGTACACAGACGCACATACACTCATATATATACACACACTCACCCACACTCACACACGAAATCGAAATAGTTTTTGGACTCAGGGGACCTTGAAAAGTATAGAAATTTAGAAATTGGGGTACCTTAATTTTTTTCGGAAAGCAATACTTTCCTTACCTATGGTAATAGGGCAAGGAAAGTAAAATATTATCAATACTATAGTCAACAATAATGATATATGCCCTTTCAGAAACGCTCGAGCTCTAGAAAGGAGTTCTAATAATAAAGCATAAATGTTTCATTGACTGTTGGGCCAATCACTAATATGAGATTTTTTGGAACTGACAGTACTCCTTTTGAATCCATGTCTTACAAGACCTGGCAATACATTGTAATTTGTGATGAAGATTCGATAAAGAATCAATGCTGTAAGTTTGAAATAGAATAGCAATATAAGTTGAATTCATTTAACAATAAATGTTTGTTATAAAAATTCTACTGAGTCATTGTCGATGTTGTACAACCGTTCCATAATGAAATGAAGACACACATAATATATTGTCAAATACTACAGTTTTATTTGGTACATGACCGTGGTTTTCGTGTGGTCACGGTCACGAAACCATGGTCCTGTTCCAAATAAATCTGTAGAATTTGACAATATATATGTGTGTTTTTATTTCAAAATGTTTGTTATGTCAATTCATTAAATAATTCAAATTTGATAGTTTTGAGTGAATCTCACTATATCAAATCAACATTGAATAACTACTTCTTTCACGACAGTATGTACCTTGGAATTGTACTATCATTTTTTTTCTTGGTTAGAAACACGTGACAGAAACCAGCGCCAGAGCGTTGCAGGCTTTCGACGAAGGAGACAAAATGGCCGCCGATCAGCTGTTGAACTGGAGCTGTCCAGTGGTGGAAGGAGAGGAGGGACAGCCGCCATCTTGGAACTGCTATCAGCTGCTGGGTGAGACCAGCAACACGCTGATGAATGTGGCTGTCAAAATGGCCGCCAATGCTGATAACACCGCATTCGAGTGAGTTGAAAATTATACTGTATCAGCAAAGTGTATCGAGTTGAAGGTGAAAGCGCCATATGCTTAAACTGAATTTATTCAGCAGGTGGCTTAAAATCAAAATGAGCCACCTTATAAACAAACAAACCAAACTTGGATCTAATCCAGTTTGAAATGAAATTCAGTTTGAACGGTCACTGTGCTCACTGTGCAAACGGCCCAAGTGTAACTAAGTAGGGTTTAAATAGAAATTAATCTTTGAGAAAATGTAGCAAGTAAATTGTTTTAGACTAATGCTACACTAGTAGTTCTGTGAACAGTAGACCACACGCAGTATTCTCATCCACAAGTACCTGATGTCACTTGTTTTAAATGGTAACAAACTCGGTTCACGTTTGAATTTGTATTCCATATCATATAATTCATCCAGTTCCGTGATAATCTTCCTATCTGATGGAAATTAATTTTTTACAATAAAAAATGTTATAATTTCTCCAGCATTATTTAGTTTATTTGTTTATTTTTAATCACCAATTAAATTAGGTTTTTGGAAGGTGAGAATATTGATACTAATGGGCACGCATAATAATACCATGACTGCAAAACAAAATATTGAAACCAAAGACCTTAAAGCGGCGATTAGACCAAAATTATCAATAAATTTTGATAACTCAATCCTTATAGATTATATTAGATTGAACATAACTTATCATACACATGATGAAGATGTTTGTTTGTCAACTTCCGTTCAATCTAATAGAATCTATAAGGATTAAGTTATCAACATTATGTTAATAACTTTGGTGTAAACCCAGCTTAAAGATGCATACCTCTTTAAGGTGCCTTTAATTGAAACTATAGACCTTATACAAATACAGTAATAGACTCTGGCTTCTCCACACATCTGTGTAATCACTTGTCAGATGATTTATGATGAATAATTCTATAGTCTGATTTTTACTCTAATATTGGCGTATGAAGGAGGCTCCTTTTTCCTTTTATATTATCCTAGAGATGCAAAATTTCCAAAAACCTTGTATGTATACGTCGACGCGCAATTTGAAAAGGAACATACCTGTCAAATTTCATGAAAATCTATTACCGCGTTTCCCCGTAAATGCGTTACATATAAACATACAAACATTTAAACATTAAGAGAAATGCCAAACCGTCGACTTGAATCTTAGACCTCACTTCGCTCGGTCAAAAAATGACTTGTCCACTAGTCTGGTTGTTACTTCGGAATTTTGGCCAAAGTCGACAGCTTGTCAACTTGTAAAGATATATACACTCATTCAAATTGTCTGCATTGCACCTTCAAAAATCACAGGTGACAATCAGTGAGGACCATACATGACAGAGTGTCATCATAGAGAAAAAAAAGTATAAGAAGATATCCCATGGTATAGGTCGTTTGTGTTCTAAATTTTACTGTTAACTCAAGCCGAATACTATCGACTACTGTCTATTATTACTGTTTTTTACCGGGTGAGCGTGTAAGAACAGTCATACTGTAGAGACTACCAGCGTCAAAACTATATAACTACTTTAGTGAGGTCCACGTTGTAATGGGAGTTTTTGATTAGCAATCTATCATTCAACAGAACGGATAGCGCTATCTCTTTCTCGGTTTGATCTGTTGCCAGATCGTCTTTCAACAATGTAGAATTGATAATTAATCAACAAAATATGTCTTGCTTAATAAAAACGTAATTTTATTATTTAAACGAGAATGAACAGTTAATATTACATCAATAAACAGAGGAACTTCTGTTTGATGACAAAACCATTCACCTCATTCGAGAGACCATCATGTTCCAACACTTGTGGAATTTTAGCGTTCAGGAAAGACTTGCTTACAAAAACTCAAGATGTATCTGTACAGAAACATAGAATGGTTATCAAGTACAGTTTCACGCGTGGAAAGCGAAGGACCGTGAGAAATGTATTGTACAGATTCTTCAGGCTCAACTGGGGAATTTGGATAAGAACAAAGTGTGGAAGACACAAGAAATTGTACTGGAAATCTTCAGCTCAAAAACGAAGACTGAGACAGCACGTGTTTTGCAATGCATCGCAGAGCTTCCTTCTTGATAAAATGGTGAACAGGCATTGGAAGGCGGCCAAGTATTACGTGGACGACTCCTATGAACCCTATCAGAAACGAGAGGAGTTTTGGATTTCAAGAAGAGCACCTAAACCTCCAACAATTTCATGATTAGAATCAAGTACAATCCTTATTATTTGTTTGTTTGAATAAAGCTGTATCTGCTACCGTCCATAGAAGTCATTGACAAGACAGAGAATCGGCAACGTTGTTCCCCTATCTTTCTCTACTGCCATTATAATGTGGACCTCACTATACACTATCAGGGTGTAGGAGAAGAAAAAGATGCAATAATTATAATTTTTACAACATATAGAGGGTTACAGCTTTATGCCAAAACAAGCCTAATTGAAAAACAATTGTTTCAATGAAAGCCAATTGAAACTAGTATCTCAGTCTCTTAATGCATAAATGGTTGTGGCAATACCAAGTTGTTTTATGTAATATTCTAGTTCTGTTCAATCGCTAGTATTACTTCCATGTTAATTCCTATTACTTATGACAGAATCCAAGGTCAGGGCAGTGGACTGTGAATGATAGTTGGTATTAATACCTACAAATAAATCTTTGAATTCTGTGCATAAAAATACTGATAGCTTGAAGTGTGGTAAGTACGCCAATAAAAGACTAAATGAATCAACAAGATGAGATTTAATAACAATAAAATAATAATAGGCAGATGGCCACATACAAAAACCAATTGTAAGTAGATTGAGTCAAATATCTTGGGATAATTACAACATGATAAAACGTTAGAGAAATACAAAATTTAAATGAAATTAGGTCAATGACGTTAATGACCATTGAAGCCTGACAATAATCAAAAAGGTAATATTAATGATACCTGAAATGCGAATATAAATTGAGTGCTATAATGAAAGTTATTGCTGCAAAGTTCAATCTTAATGATTTATAAGAGGAATAATAATAATATTATTATTAATAAAAATATGACAATGATCTGCAGATAGTGCTCAACAAATAGAGTACATAAAAATATGCGGCATAGGCCTTCAGTGATTTGAATGTCAAGATAGACATCGACAAAACAATTAATAGGCGTCACTGGCCTTAAAATATCACTTAAGAGCTAAGGGTAGCTAATAAATACAATGTAAAGATTGTCCAGGTTAAATACAGGTGACATGGGCCTTCAATGAATTGAATGTCAAGACAGACATCAATTAGAACGATTAATAGGCGACAGTGGCCTCAGAAAATCACTTGTAAAGCCAAGGGTAGCTGTCAAATCCAAAGAATAGTTGCTACTATTGAATACAATTATATAGGCGTCAGTGGCCTCAGAAAATCACTTGTAAAGCCAAGGGTAGCTGTTAAATACAATGAATTAATAGGCGTCGGTGGCCTTAGTGAATTGAATGTCAAGAAAGACATCAATAGAACGATAAGTAGGCGTCAGTGGCCTTAGAAAATCACTTGTAAAGCCAAGGGTAGCTGTTAAATACAATGAATTAATAGGCGTCGGTGGCCTCAGTGAATTGAATGTCAAGATAGACATTAATAAAACGATAAATAGGCGTCAGTGGCCTTAGATTGACACTTAAGAGCTAAGGGTAGCTAATAAATACAATGTAAAGATTGTCCAGGTTAAATACAGGCGACATGGGCCTTCAATGAATTGAATGTCAAGACAGACATCAATTAGAATGATAAGTAGGCGTCAGTGGCCTTAGAAAATCACTTGTAAAGCCAAGGGTAGCTGTCAAATCCAATGAATTAATAGGCGTCGGTGGCCTCAGTGAATTGAATGTCAAGATAGACATTAATAAATCAATTAATAGGCGTCAGTGGCCTCAGTGAATTGAATGTCAAGATAGACATTAATAAAACAATTATGATACATACGTAAATGAAAATTGAATAGAACGATTTACGTAACCTGAATAAAATTTTGAAGAGGAGATGCAGCCAGGCAGACAGGCAATGACTCCGCAATACCCACAGGAACAGGACATCAGCAAGCGATGATGTGATCTGGCCATGCGATGACAAGCGTGGAAGCGTCCATCACAGCAGGCAAATCCCCCAGTGGAAATGAGAACAGGAGCAAGTAGAATTCCAAACGAATAATCCGACCTTCAAGTTGTGGAATTTTTAGATTGATTTCCAAATGGTAGAGATGATGAACTTGAAAGTTTGAGTTTCACGAGGTGAAGCCAATTGTAGAAGAATGGCAATTGAAGCCCACACGAGGTTGTAATTTTTGACAAAGTTTATCAGAGTAATATGCGAAGCAATCGATGAATAATTGAATCACAATTGAAGAATAGAATAAATGAATTAATTTGAAAGAATAATTCACTTTTAAAAACGTTCCGTAGATCCGATGAATAGCGAAAAAACGCCCACACGAGGTTGCAATTTTGATAAAGTTTATCAGAGTAAATGAGTGAAGAAATCGATGAATAATTGAATCACAATTGAAGAATAGAATAAATGAATTAATATGCAGAAGTAATTCACACTTTAAAAACGTTCCGTAGATCAGATAAATAGCAAAAAAACGCCCACACGAGGTTGCAATTTTGATAAAGTTTATCAGAGTAAATGAGTGAAGAAATCGATGAATAATTGAATCACAATTGAAGAATAGAATAAATGAATTAATTTGCAGAAGTAATTCACACTTTAAAAACGTTCCGTAGATCAGATAAATAGCGAAAAAAAACGTCCACACGATGTTGCAATTTTAACAAAGTTTATCAGAGTAAATATGCGAAGAAATTGATGAATAATTGAATCATAATTGAAGAATAGAACAAATGAATTAATTTGAAGAATAACTCACTTTTAAAAACGTTTCGTAGGTCCGATGAAAATGGATAAAAGGTTTAGACCGAAGGCGTAAATGCACCATCGACTAAGAACCATTGCAAAAGACAAGAAGACAGCAAAATGCTCAATGAAAAAAGGAACATGCCGGATGTGTTAGAAACTAAGCAACACGTTTACAAACGTATGGTGAAAAAGTAGCAAATATCAAGAAAGTAAGATGCCTAAAGACAAAATAAATTCCAAAAAATCGAATAGTACAAATATTAAAATTGAAATGACAAATAAGAATAAGAATAGAATAGTTTTCAAGTATAGAAAACCAACTTGACTAAAGCAGTGCCGTAGAACCATGACTGTGACGTCACCGGACAGCGCAGACGCACAAAATGACGACATGATGTCTACGTAGTAGCGGAACGAGTAACAAGTGGAACCGTTCCAATAAATGCTTCCAATAAATGTCAGATTTTACAACTTATGTGCCATTTATTATATTCATTTATCAAAATGGTTTGCAGATCAATCAATTCATATACAACACAAACAATTACAGTGATTGAGATCAAGCATGAGGCCGAGCCCAAACCTGTCTCAGCCGAATTTTGATGGATATTTTTTTCCAATAAAAGGTTATGTGTAATATTGATGTATTATTCATTCTGCATTGATTTTTTGCAGTGACAACTACCGGAAAGTGTTGCTCGACTGCAGATCGGCAGCCAAAGCTTGTTTGGTGGAGAGCGTACGCAACATTCCTTCGGAGATTGCCAGCGAAGCCACGCTGCTACAGTTTGCCGCCAATGCGCTGTTGCCAAGTTGTGCCAGCAGTGGCCAGTCAGCCGTCAATCCGCTGTTGCCAAGTTGTGGCCAGTCTACCGCCAACGCGCTGTTGCCAAGCGGTGCTGGCAGTCATTTAGCCGCCAGTGCGCTGTTGCCAAGCGGTGCAGAGACGGCAGGCGGTGTTGCCAACTTTGAGGCGGTGTTGCCAAACCAGACAGGAGGCAACAAGAGGAGGCAGTTGGACTCTAAGATGCAGGCACAGGTCTATTGGTGGTGTGGAGCGTTACAGACCATACATCAGGGCAGCCAACCGTGTGATGAGTTGGCTTTGCAGGTAATTCAGTTAGCCATAGCAGTTTTGACCATTCAATTTTGTTAAGGAAGCTGGAGTTGGTGGGTGTGAGAGATGTTGAACTGGAATGGTTCAGGTCCTATCTCCTGGATAGGTCTCAGTGTGTGGAAATAACAAGGGAAGAGAAAGGGAAGATAATTCATTACTTATCGGATAGAGTATCAGTGAAGGCTGGTGGACCACAGGGCTCTATACTTGGCCTTTGTTGTTTTTGCTATATGTAAATGATGTGCCAAAAGTTATATCCCAGGGTAGAGTTTTAATGTATGCCGATGACACATCATACATTTGCAGCTCTCAGGATGCAAGTGTGTTAGAAATAGAATCTTTCTTGAACATTAATGCCATAGCCCAGTAACTCTCTCAACTCAAATTAGGAATTAATGAATCAAAATCCCATTTTTTACAATTTAAACATAGAAATAATTCCAGGATAGATCAACTTATTAATGTACAGATAAATGAAAAAAATGTTAACCAGCCTCATTTCGTGAAATTCCTAGGGGTTGCTCTGGATCAGCATCTCTCTTGGGATTTCTATACTGATCAGCTCTGTGGGAGGATTGCATCTGGAGTCTTTGCACTCCGACAAATAAGAAGATTGAATGATACCAAACTCACAATGGCAGTCTACCACTCACTCATAGTGTCACACATCCGCTATGCCATTATTGTGTGGGGTGGGTCGTGCCAGAATTTGGAGAGGGTGCTCAAGCTCCAAAAAAAGCTGTTAGAGCGATCAAAGGTATTATGCCTTTAGAGTCCTGCAGGAACCACTTCAAAGAATTAGGCATAATAACCATTCCCTCTATTTATATCTATGAGGTGATTATGCATGTTAGAAGAAAGACAATGAATAGAAATGCTGATTCGCATGGATACAATACTAGAAATAGAGGAGACTATGCTTCACTGTATCACAGAACAGCTCTTTTTGAGAAGAAACCTACATATTTGGGCCTTAAAGTTATTAGCTTCCTACTCACTTGAAAAATTGTGAAGATGTCGATGTTTTTGAGAAGGAATTAAAAAGTTTTTTGATGCTTGGAGTATTCTATACCACAGAAGAGTTTGTGTGTAGAGAGGGTTTCTTTGTGTAATTTTTTTCTTCTTTTTTGTAATACTGTATGTATTATAAATTTTTGACAATTCCTATACTCTGATTAGAGTCTCTGGGAAGCTTTAAAAACAAACAAACAAGCACACTTGAAATTTGGACAATATGAATGCTTTTCGCCGTCGACTGCGGAAGTTTACGCACAAACGAAAATGCACCTTCAGGCCTATTGACGGCTGGAATGATTCAGGCCAGGTGAAACCTCCCTGCAAGGGAAGGAATTCATTGAAGGAAGATATGAACTAGAAACCGGTTGTAATGCAACCGATCTTTTTGAATGAATATATTTTTTTATTTAAAAATGATTTTTGTGTGTTTTGAATTGTAAATTGAGTGTGTTGTTGAAGAATGTTGAAGTGACACATAACCTAGCTACATTTGGACTGTTGTATAAATTAGAATTGGAACCGTTTTGGGCGTGAGCCTGTGGTACTTTTCTGTAAGTTGGTAATTCTGAATGATTAAATAAATTTGAATAATTCTGAATGATCATTTCTTATCAATGAATTCCTATAAAATTTATCTATGCATAATAGATTGTACTTTCAATTTCGATTGAAAATGGAAAAAGTAGAGTTTTGAAAACTTGAACGGTGTTATGTATGTGATGTAAGGCTAGGCGCACACCAGTTGGTCAAGACAAGACTAGTCACGTTTAGTCACAATACTTCACATAGCTGCTTGTGACGCAACTCACACTGATTAGTCATTGCAATTAGACATGTCTTCATAAGCAACAATGTGAAGTATTGTGACTAAACGTGACTAGTCTTGTCTTGACTAACCGGTGTACGCCCAGCCTTAGTATAAACTCAATTTGAAATACAATTTCTTATAAAATTTTCCAAATCGGTAGAATAAGTAATGACTTCTCGATTATACTTTAATCTCATGTTGGCCTGAGTAATTGTTGGTTATTTATTTATTCATTCATTCAATATGGGAAATGAGATAAAGAGTGACTAATCTTCTTCCTAATATCTCAGATATTGCTAAGGTCTACAATTCAATTCAAGTAGGTCTAAATTTTTTTTTGATTACTCACTTCGAATTACCTAATTCGATCACCTACAATTAAATCCAATTATAGTGGGGTCCACGTTATAATGGCAGTGTTTGATTAGCAATGGTATTGCTATCCTTGTCTTTCATTCAACAAAGCGGATGGCGCTATCTCTTTCTCGTTTTGCTCTGTTGCCAGATGGTCTTTTAGCAAAGTAGAATTAATAATTAAGTAACAAAATATTTCATATTAATCATGAAAATTCATTATGGAATTATTGAAAAATATAATCTCTTGCTTAATAAAATATAATTGATTATTTTAAGAGAATGAAACGTTAATATTACAACAATAAACCTGTATCAGCTACCGTCTATAGAAGGCATTGACAAGACAGAGGATCGGCAACGTTGTTCTCCTATCTTTCTCCACTACTTTTTCAATTATTGATTTATTTATACATATTTTGTTTTTCTATCATATTACTTATTATTATATTTAAGAGATTATTTCCTTATGTTGTGATGTAGATGCATTAGAATTGTATAGGAGGGTTAAGTGGGAGAGAGGGCCGGCTGCGCCCTAACTTCGCCCTCCAGGTTAAAATAAAGGCAGCCTATCTATTATTAGTATGTCCTATTCCACCCTCTAGGTTTTCTAATAATTGCGAAGTATTGCTACGACGCGGACTAGCTACAGCCGGGTATGGGTCGGGGTCGGTGACCGTATTGACTGGTGGAGACACTGGACCTACACTTCACCCCTGTCCTGATTCTTTACCCTCTGTCTTTGGCGGGAGGTATTTAATTTGAAGGGAAGAGTGTGAGCCCGTGCCGTTGTTGGCCGATTCGGCCCTCGGCTCTTGGAATTCAGGTTGGGTGTTAGGGAGAATTGAGGTAACCTTAACCAAGGATACGGATCCGGATATCAGATCCCCACAAATAATTATATTTGTAAAGGTAGTACGCAATCTGAACCAACAGCGAGTTGACGGCGAGCAAAGCTGTACCTGCAAGCCCGGAATAAAGGTTGTAGGTGGAGGAACTCGGGATGGGGTTTAACAAGGAATGATATAGAATTTTTGTTACGGTTTTCGCAATCTGAGACTGCGGGCTGTCGGTGTGCAGACTGAACCTGCGCACCCGGTATTAGATCAATATGATTGGAGAGGCGTAAGTGGTATAAGGTACAGGATATGGTATACCGAGTTTGAGGTATAGTGAATATTTTATCGGGCCTGGGGAATGGAGATTCGTTAATAGGATTGTTCCTTCCTGTAACTAGTGGGGTTTGGTTCAATAACTCGCGATCTGTGAATCGCGATATAGTTCTCAGCAAGCTGAACCTGCTAGCTAAATACAGTATATCAATTACAATTTTATGATAACTAAAGCTCAAAGGATGAGGTTTCGGGTGTCGGATTTCTGAATCGCGAGCCTGCAGCTGCGAAAGGATTTTCAGCAATTCTGAAACTGCTAAACAGGATTTCCGCGCTAATCTGATGACAGCGCGCCGGTAATTGAGGGCCAATCTGTAACTGCCCTTTAGGGTATGGGAATCACTCTCAATCGTCCGAAACGCTTTTAAATTAATAGTCAGTATGTCGACTATTATGAGAGGATAGGGAAGGGTTTACAAGGATTCTCCCAAGCTTCTCGCTGGTCTGAGAACCGCGACTGGGACGATCTCTAATCTGTGACTGAGATCTCGCGCTATACAGGGTAGGAAAATTTAAGAGTAAGGAAGAGAGAGGATGCCGCAGTATGGGAACTTCGGCAAGGGCGTTCTCAGGCTGTACCTGAGAGCAGGAAGCGTCGCAGTCTGGGACTTCGACAAGGACGTTCTCAAGCTGTACCTGAGAGCAGGAAGCGTTGCAGTCTGTGACTTCAACAAGGACGTTCTCAAGCTGTACCTGAGAGCAGGAAGCGTCGCAGTCTGTGACTTCGACAAGGACGTTCTCAAGCTGTACCTGAGAGCGGGAAGCGTCGCAGTCTGGGAACTTCGACAAGGACGTTCTCAAGTTGTACCTGAGAGCAGGAAGCGTTGCAGTCTGTGACTTCAACAAGGACGTTCTCAAGCTGTACCTGAGAGCAGGAAGCGTCGCAGTCTGTGACTTCGACAAGGACGTTCTCAAGCTGCACCTGAGAGCAGGAAGCGTCGCAGTCTGTGACTTCGACAAGGACGTTCTCAAGCTGCACCTGAGAGCAGGAGGCGTTGCAGTCTGTGACTTCAACAAGGACGTTCTCAAGCTGCACCTGAGAGCAGGAAGCGTCGCAGTCTGTGACTTCGACAAGGACGTTCTCAAGCTGCACCTGAGAGTGGGAAGCGTCGCAGTCTGTGACTTCGACAAGGACGTTCTCAAGCTGCACCTGAGAGTGGGAAGCGTCGCAGTCTGGGGACTTCGGCGAGGACGTTCTCAAGCTGTACCGGAGAGCAGGAAGCGTTGCAGTCCGTGACTTCGACAAGGACGTTCTCAAGCTGCACCTGAGAGCAGGACGTGTCGCAGTCTGTGACTTCGACAAGGACGTTCTCAAGCTGCACCTGAGAGTGGGAAGCGTCGCAGTCTGTGACTTCGACAAGGACGTTCTCAAGCTGCACCTGAGAGCAGGAAGCGTCGCAGTCTGTGACTTCGACAAGGACGTTCTCAAGCTGCACCTGAGAGTGGGAAGCGTCGCAGTCTGTGACTTCGACAAGGACGTTCTCAAGCTGCACCTGAGAGCAGGAAGCGTCGCAGTCTGTGACTTCGACAAGGACGTTCTCAAGCTGCACCTGAGAGTGGGAAGCGTCGCAGTCTGTGACTTCGACAAGGACGTTCTCAAGCTGCACCTGAGAGCAGGAAGCGTCGCAGTCTGTGACTTCGACAAGGACGTTCTCAAGCTGCACCTGAGAGCAGGAAGGATTTTAGAATAGGGAAAGTGAAGAGAAAGTAGAGAAAGGATGCCGCAGTCTGGGACTTCGGCGAGGACGTTCTCAAGCTGTACCTGAGAGCAGGAAGGATTTTAGAATAGGGAAAGTTAAGAGAGAGAAAGAGAAAGGTTGCCGCAGTCTAGAAACTTCGGCGAGGAAGTCCTCAAGCTGTACCTGAGAGCTAGAAGGATTATAGAATAGGAAAAGTTAAGAGAGAGAAAGAGAAAGGATGTCGCAGTCTAGAAACTTCGACGAGGACGAGCCCAAGCTGCACCTGAGTTCTCTAGGAAAAGGATTGGGCTTTTCCTACTTGGAATCACAGCAAGTCAGAAACTGCTAAGCGAATTTAAAAT
The DNA here is from genome assembly GCF_014356525.2 of Nilaparvata lugens. Classification (NCBI taxonomy): domain Eukaryota; kingdom Metazoa; phylum Arthropoda; class Insecta; order Hemiptera; family Delphacidae; genus Nilaparvata; species Nilaparvata lugens. The sequence goes on from NC_052508.1 coordinate 8,953,883, forward strand.
ACAGGGCCACTCTATAGTATGAAAATTAATAAGGAAAATACATCCCTAAAAAACTGAGATTACCTTATTACAGAAGAGGAAATGCACACAAGTGACCAGTCCTAACATACAGTTACCTGAATCACTGCAGAATTAAATACGGAGAATAGCAAACAAATTCCCGCACTAAACTTAAACGTCGTGAAGCGACAGAGTTGAGACTTAAGAATTAAGCCCTCAAAAATAATTTGCTTAAGAGCCTAGCTAAATTTCCCCACTCAACTGTTTGTAGCACAAACTTGAGATCCCTTACAGGTTTCAAAACCAAGAATAACTCGTTCACCCCCAGTGATACGAATTCGGGAAAAAATAGCTGACAAGAAAGAAAAACCCACAAGGGAATTCTAACTCCGAGTTGTTCGGAACTCGACCTACAATATTCTACGTTAACACAAGATAGAATAATAATTAGTGTCGGTAACGTCGTAAGGAGAGGAGATTCGCGACCCGATCTCACGCTCAACCACCGAACAACTGCTTCTCTCCCAGGTCTTCTTGAAGCAACACCGGGTCGCTGAAAGTTAGGAGGCCGGGGGAAAAGGGGCTTGCTGACCAATGGGAGTCTGAAAAGACGATCACGCCACTAGTCATGTGACAGGGTTTGAATCCACTAGTGCTGATGATAAGGGTGCAGCTAATGATGACACTGATACTAATTACTACACTAATTCAGGCCGGTAAACAATATTTCTATTCCAGAAATTTCATGAAGAGCGATACTGACCCGACTCGGTAGCCGCTTATCGTTTAGATGATACGAATGCTGCTAATTTAAAGGGGTTGACGGCGATGGTGATAATGTATATACAACACAACTACAAATCTAACAAAATATATCCGGCAGACGATCCTTATTCCTATTCTAAAATAGAATAATTTCGCTAATTTTATGCTGGACGACGGCTCTCCATCCGTCACAAAAATTCACTTTGTGACACTATCTATCTGCTATTATAACGTGGACTGCTATTATAGATGCATGTATTGCTAAGGTCTACAATTCAATTCAATTAGGTCCACAATTCTTTCGATTACCCAATTCGAATTACTCACAATTCAAGTCAATTAGGTCTACATTTTTTTTCGTTTCACCTATTTTTTACCGTTTTTTTTTTACCTTAATTACCTAATTTTGTCCGTTTTGCTTTTCCAGTTGGCTAAGACGGCTCGCAAAGAAGGCAACTTGAACTTGGCTAGCAGACAACTTTTGAAACAATTGAAGGATGTTGTGGGATTGACCGATGTGGGCGTTGAGGAGAAAAATGGCGTCAATCATTTGGCCAAGTCTGTCATAAGTGGATTGACTGACAACTCAGCCATTGTGTGGACCAATCACAAGGCCGCTGTCTTGTATGAGGTTGCCAAACTCAACTACAGGTAAGATTAGATTGTGAACATTTCGATATTTATGTAAGCAATATTAATATCAGTGATAATATCTACTAATTAATATTATTATTTATTATACTTATAAATATAGTATATTAATATACCATAGTGAGATTCCTGTTAGAAAGTCAATGGAAATTATAGGACTACAGAGTTGCTAATTCTCTGTTACGACCGCCTTCTATTGTACATAAAGTACTGAGTGTTTCAAAAAGAATGACCCAATTTTGAACAGTTATATTTATTTTTAAAAATGGTGCTTACAAACCAGTTTTCATCAAATTACTCACAGAAGTATCATGTGTATGATGATGTATTATAAGTGTTCTATGTGCCCTCCTTTTGAGGCTCGGATGACATCAGACGGTAGCCAAATTCATCCCACACTGCTCGCAAGATGACTGTCTTCTCGGACTGTAGCTACTGCATCAGTTATCTTGGTTTTTAGCTCCGCAATATCAAGTGCTAAGGGAGGAACAACGTTAAATGTTGTGGTTACGTTCCTCCACTTGATATTAGCACTTGATATTGAGGAGCTAAAAACCAGGATAACTGATGCAGTAGCTACAGTCCGAGAAGACATCTTGCAAACAGTCTGGGATGAATTTGGCTACTGTCTAGATGTCGTCCGAACCTCAAAAGGAGGGCACATAGAATACTTATAATACATCATCATAAACTTGATACTTCTGTGAGTAATTTGATGTAAAATTGGTTTGTGTGAACTATTTTTTAAAATAAATACATGGTGACACAGAATAACGGGAACTTTTAAAAACGCCATAAAACATTAGTGGGAAGGGCAAAAATGATTTTATTCAAACCAATGTAAAGTTCAAGACTTGCCATTTGAGAATTATTAATAACCATCTATCATTTCTTATCATTTTCTTCTTCAAGATGGCTTCCTCCTGAACAAATACACTCTTGAAATCTGTGTTGACATTTCCTCATTGATCGCTGCAACATCTGCGTTTCCTGGTCCCATGATCTGTCCACCTGCGAATTTCTGTTTGTGGAGCTATCTCAAATCAAATGTTTTCACAACTTGACCAATAACAACTGTGGTCGAATCATAGTAGACCATTCAAAATGAAATTATCCCAGCTGAAGTATTGCAGCAATCGTTCAGGAATCTCAACACAGATTTCAAGAGTGTATTCGTGCAGGAGGAAGCCATCATGAAGAAGTAATTGTCAACAAGTAATAGATGTTATTAATAATTCTCAAATGGCAAGTCTTGAACTTTACATTAGTTTGAATAAAATCATTTTTGCCCCTTCCCACTAATCTTTTATGGCGTTTTTGAAAGTTCCCTTAATTCTGTGTCACTCTGTATAACTGATGGGTCATTCCTTTTGAAACATCCGGTACATACTTAATCTTCGTGTTTCCATTGTTCTGTACTTTGTGGTTATAGAAATGAATTGAAATTTTGTTGGTTTTAAAGCTTACCAGAGACTAATTAGAGTATAGGAATTGTCAAAATTTATAACACATACGGTAACATAAAAAAGGAGGAGAAAATCATACAAAGGAACCCTCTACACACAAACTCTTCCGTGGTATAGAATACTCCAACCATCATATAGCTCATCAACTCCTTCTCAAAAACATCGATATCTTCACAATTTTTCAAATTAGTAGGAAGCTTTCTAATGAATTTAAGGCCCATATATATGTTGGTTTTTATCAAAAAGAACTGTTCTGTGATACAGTGAAGCATAGTCTCCTCTATTTCTTGTATTGTATCTATAGGTGCGTACAGATATACGCGCCGCGAACATGAGCAATTCACTTTTAATCAGCTGATTCCAAGCTTTTTATATCTGTATCTTACCGTTTCTGTAAAAATACAGATATAGTCAGCTGATTGAAAGTGAATAGCTCATGTTCGCGGCGCGTATATCTGTACGCACCTTATGAGTATCAGCGTTTCCAGACGTAGTGCCGGTTGCACAAAAGCCAAAAGGTTAAATTTTAACAGTGATTAAATCCACGAGGAACAATCAGAGTCTTTTTAAAAAAGCCTTCTCTGATTGGTTCTCGTGAAATTAATCACCGTTAAAATTTAACCGGCTTTTGTGCAACCGGGCCGTACTCTTTCTTTCAACATGCATATAATCACCTCATAGATATAAATAGAGGTAACGGTTATAATAATAATAATATCTATTGACCTGGCTGGCTCAGGTCTAGTGTCAGAGTTTTCAGGTCGCAACTGATCAATTTCAGGGCCTCTGACAACGGTTATAAATAAAAATGTCATTAAAATGGCATTAGTAGCTGAAAAATGTCGTGACAAAATAATTTGAAAGGGTACACAGATTTATATCAAAAGTAGCTCTAAAGAAAAAATACAATAAAAGGGACCGGTTAGTATACCTAGTTCTGTAATATACTTTAGACGTTATGAAAACTTGAATTCCCAAGTAAACTTTTCTAATGTAACTCCTAAATTTTGGAAATGATTAAAATTTTCAAAAAAATTCAACTCTCTCCTTTTATTCGTTGACAGTATGGGCCAGAGAGAGACGGCACTACAAGTATGCACTACGGTCGCACTGCAACTGAGCAAGGCTTGTGCGCATGAGCAGAATGGCGACTTGCGCGAGAGGTGCGCGCGCATGCTTTTAACACTGGCCAAGTGGCAGCAGGCTGCAAGTGATGACGTCACAACTATGACGTCACTGGAGACGTTGCTGGAATGGTGTGATAGCGGAGTGGATGCGTCGCTGGTCGATGTCTTGAGTAAGTCAGGGTTCACTTTATTAGACTCGATTCATTCATATCCAATTATTCAGACCAATCAGTCTGAAGAGACTGCCAAGCATATCACACTGGATTGTGAGAGACCAGTGGCAAGAAGAAGGGCTCTGTTTGGCTGCAAGCAACCAGGTGATGAATGGGATGTTAGTATAGGAAAAAACTCCTGGATATTGTAAAGGACACAGGTATTGGTTAGCTTAACTAACGTACTTGGGAACACAATAAGCTCCAATTGACGTGTGGGGTTCTTTGAACCTTTGGATCCTTGAATCCGTCCCTTCAAACATAACATTATTAGACTCAATTTATTCATATGTACGAGCCAATTATTATCCTCAATAAAGGCATAGTTTTGTCTATGTTTATTAACGATACTGCAGTCTATGAAACTCAAGCTTTTTGTTCGATGTAGGGTCGTAGGCGAGAAACCGCTGTAGGAGTTCGAGGTTAGGTTATTGTGTCTAAGACTCCTTATTGTTTATTTCTCCGCTGACCTATTTGATGTCAACTTATTCTTGTTTCATTTTTGTAATTTTTAATTGTTGATAGTTTATTTTCTACTTATTAACTATCCAAGTCTTTTTGACTGATGGAATCATCGTAGTGTTAGTGTGCTCTTTCATGTCAGTTGTGCTGACTGTTCGTCTGACTGACGTATCGTTCGTGACTGAAGTGAGGTCCACGTTATAATGGCAGTGGAGGAAGATAGGAGAAATGCGTTGCCGATTCTCTGGCATCTATAGAGGATAACTGATACGTGTATATCTGATGTAATATTGACTGTTCATTAATGTTATATTTTACTCTATATAATTATATTAAATCATATTTTTTCCCCAATGATTAGATAATACATTTCTTAATGATGATTAAATATTTTGTTTACTAATTGGACCATTCAAATTGTTGAAAAACGATCTGGCAACATTGCGGAGCTAGAAAAGGATAGCGGTATCTGCTTTGTCGAATGATAGACAAGGATAGCAACACAGATGTGAATCAGATAATGTCATTATAACGTGGACCTCACTGTAATGGTTAGTGACCAGCCTTATAGACCTTTGTGTTGTATAGTGGGGTTCACGTTATAATGACAGTGTTTGGTATATACAGTATTAATGAGATGATAATTTCAAATCTATACTGATTTATTGATTGAACTGTTACAGATTGTGATTTATCGTGAACTATTTCAGATTATGATTTATTGCCGATCACAGTGGTTAGGTTGGTTATCACCACAAAATGATACAGTATCACCACAAAATGATACAGTATCAACACAAAATGATACAGTATCAACACAAAATGATACAGTATCATCTCAACTTGATACACAACAATCATAATTTGATACAAAACTTGGGATACAAAGTCTGGGATGCAAACCATAGGATATCTTCTTATACCATCTTCAAATTTCAAATTCAAATTTTATTCAATCCAACTCACAATATTTACAAATTATGAGAAAAATAATACAGCTTAACAATATTAGAGTAATAGGCCTAAGTTAATAATCTATAAAGTACATAAAAGTCTAATTTATTAAACAATAACATCAAACAAGAATTCGAACATGCTAAACCAGGACTAATTTGTGAATTTGGATAGAAAAATACTGCTTGCTGAGAGTACAAAACTCTATGTCTGCGAGCAGGAATGAAAATCTGATAATTTATGAATTTATAGAGAAGTAGAAAAATATAAAAAGAAGAAAGAGAGAAAAATTAGCAACCAATCACTCACACATTCACACTAACCATGCTCACTTTCCAATTCCAGCTCATTTAGCCAATGCATAGCCACCATTATCAGAGTATTTTAACTAAGAAACCACATTGAATAAGGTCTCTAGATAGTCAGGCATAAGACCTCTAAGCCATCCAAGAACTTTTGTTTTAAAAACAAGTCGATTTTGTGTTTTCTTAATTTCAAGAGGAATATTGTTGAAAAACTTGGGGCCGAGAAATACAAACGATTTCTGGAAACAAATGGTATACGATTAGGAAGTCTTAGTAAATCAGATGTCACTCTCCTAGTTTGATAACTAGGAACATCCCTGAACAATGCATGACCACAGTTTCCAGACATAAAATAAAACATATGCAATACCTTGAAAACAAAGATATATGAGAGGCAAGCATCTGAGACTCTGAAAGATAGGAAAAGAATGAATTGGAGAGGAATAGTACAGAAATAAAAATGGAAAAAAATGTTCATACCGTATCTACCTTCCTTCTTGATGGCACGATTTTTTGTATAGTTATTAAGGGCTTCAAGTGACTAATGTAAGTGGAGCCCCAACAATTTATACCGTAGCTGATTTTTGAATCGACAAGTGCAAAATATAGCTGCCTCAGGACACTCATAGGGAGAAATTTATTCAAAAAGTAGAACTTCCTCAGTATTAACAGCAGATGGCTTTTTATATTAGTAATATGATGAGACCAAGTGAGCTTTTCGTCAACAATCACACCCAAATATTTCAATGAGTCAGTTTGACCAACCACCTCACAGTCACAGTCATCACTCGCACAGCTACCATGAAACTTCAGTGCAGAAGGCAATGTCCATGATGTCTTTTCTCTATTATTATAGTAACTTTTTTCCCTTGATGTGTTTAATTTTGTGTTTCACAGATTGTGACCTCTCGCCGAACACAGTGGTGGGGGCGGCTGATAGCCTGGTGGGGCGGCTGTTGCGACAGTCAGTGCTGCACTGCCCTGGGGGCGGCAAGGCGTGGGCCAGCCTGGCCAACTGGGCCTACCGCTGGGGGCGGCGCGTGCTGGAGCGGGGGGCCGAGATGGGGGCGGCCGAGAAGGCGGCAGTCGAACAGTTGCTGGGCTGGCAGGGTGAGCAGGGGGCGGTCGAAAGGCAGAAGGTCTATGATATACTGTTGCAGAATCGACCTTCTGCTGATGAAGAGGATATCGAGGTAAATAATCTATTTAACACAATTACTATAGTGAGGTCCACGTTATAATGGCAGTGGAGAAAGATAGGCGAACAACTTTGCCGAATCTCTGTCTTGTCAATGCCTTCTATGGACGGTAGCTGACACAGGTTTATTGATGGAATATCAACTGTTCATTCTTGTTTAAAATAATCAATTATATTTTATTAAGCAAGAAATTATATTTTTCAATAATTTCATAATGAATTTTCATAATTAAGATGAAATATTCTGTTAATGAATTATTGTTTACTCTACATTGTTAAAAGACGATCTGGCAACAGAGCAAAGCGAGAAAGTGATAGCGCTATCCGCTTTGATGAGTGATAAGACAAGGATAGCAATACCATTGCTAATCAAACACTGCCATTATAACGTGGACCTCACTATAATTCGGTGAAATTTGGTTATTGCGGCCTCGGCCATAGCATCAACACTGATATAACGTCATTAATTTATAGGTCCCGCCAAGCTTTAAGTAATTTACATTGTGGAAACATCGGATTTTATCGTAAGTTAATTACAAAAACCTCTCATATAACGACAAGAAATTTTGTCAGTGAACTGAGAAGGCACCGTAAACAAACGGTTATAATTATATAGACCTATGTAAAAGTTTGAATTTTTCTAAATCACTTTAATTGAAAGTGTGTTTTCTGTATAAAAGCTATGTTTTACTTTCCTTGCCCTATACCATAGGTAAGGAAAGTATTGCTTTCCGGAAAAAATTAAGGTACCTAAATTTCTATACGTTTCAAGGTCCCCTGAGTCCAAGAAGTGGTTTTTGGGTATTGGTCTGTATGTGTGTGTGTGTGTATGAGTGTATGTGTACACTATATCTCATCTCCCAATTAACGGAATGACTTGAAATTTGGAACGTAAGGTCCTTACAATATAAGGATCCGACACGAACAATTTCGATCAATTTCAGGAGCACTGCACCATCTATGCAAAGTTTGATTTTAGATTCTCAATTATCAGGCTTCAGATACAATTTAAACAAAAAATTTCAAGTGGAAAAGATTGAGCATAAAAATCTCTACAATTAATGTTTAGTAGCATTTTCACCTAAAATTGAAAATAAGCTCGAAATTAGAGAAAATAAGATTATTCAATTGCAAACTGTTGGCAACTGTTGATTCTATTAAATCATTCACTATGGAGAGATAGCAGACTTCGTGTGTCTGCAGCGCTATTGTCCTGTCACCAGCTGGCTCAGATCTTAGAAAAGTCAGTTGATCAATTTTCATAACGGCAAGGAAAGTTGTGTGAGTGCACAACATCAGATTTTTCATTTTTGTCGCTTTAAAATTTAGATTTTGAAACCTCTTAGATAGGCTTTGGTCCCTTGAATGACGTTATTTATAAACATGTTTCACTGAACAAAATAGAATAATAATATTACAATTACAGAAAAAAATACTAATATAAACTGGAGACGTAGTGAGGTCCAAATTATAATTGCAGTGGAGAAGGATAGGAGATTAGCGTAGCCTTCCTATTCCCTTCTATAGAGGAGGATAGCTGATACCGGTATATCTGATGTAATCTGTTCATTCTTGTTTAAAATAATCAATTATATTTTATCCGTCAAGAAAAATATTTTCCAATGATTAAATAATCCATTTTCATAATTGACATTGAATATTTTGTTGATTAGTTATATTTCTACATTGTTAAAAAATGAGCTGGCAACAAGAAGGAGAAAAGGATAGCGCTATCTGCTTTGTCGAACGATAGACAAGGTTAGCAACACCAATATGAATCAAATAAATTCATTATAACGTGGACCTTACTATAATCACTTTCTGTAGTTGCTTTGTGACACTCCCTAATTTTTGTAATTTTATTGTTCGATAGAGATATTTCCTTTCTGAAAAAGTATTTGATTGTTTAATTTGTATTTTGTTAGTTTTTGAACCAGTTTAACTGTGTTTTACAGGCGGAAAACATGCACACAAGTGAACAGGTGGAGTGGCAGCTGCAGAATTTGAGCAGAGATTTAACAGCTGATCAGCTGAGTGGGCTGGTGGAGGTGTGGCGGCGCTCACACGCACGCGTGTACACCTACTATGAGCTCGCCGCGCAAGCTTACTTCAAGTACTTACAGCTACTTGCCACAGATCAGCAACAGACGCAGGTGAGACGATTGTTACTCATATTTGTGTGTAAAATGTAGATAGTAGTTGTCACATTCTAAGCAATCTCAGATGAAACTATTCTTTGTGGCTAATGATTAGGTTGCAGTTATCACATTCTAAGGTGGGCCGTCCACTAGAACCGTTTTCGTCCGAACTAGCATCGGCCGAAAACTACCGAACCGCGACCGAACGATCCCCCATCAATGGAAGGAATAGATGCTCGTCCATTGCAACAGGTTCATACGAACGTGCACGGTCTGTCTCCGGCCGATCAATTTTTCGATCCGAATTGAATGGGATTTTCCGGCTCTATCCGGCCGAACTAACTAGTCGAGCTGAGACAACAAAGTGTTCCTTACCTAAAATTGTTTCACAGTCTTGTTCGTTTTTGTTTTTTGAAGTTATGTTTTATAAAGTTGTAACTATGGACAATGAAAAGTTAATAAGTTTGGTTCAAGCATGTTCTATTGTGGGATATGCGAGACAAAAGATATCATTGTCGTGATATTTAAAGGAATCTGTGAACAAAGATTGCTTGGTGATGAATAACTAATTTAGTGAATATATTTCCAACGTCCGAACGTATCAGTTGAATACGGTTCCAGTGGACGTTACCCTAAGGGTACCCTTAGAGTATTCGTCCACTGGAACCGTATTCGTTCGGCCGTTGGATCGGACGAATCTGCCGGCCGTTAATTCGGCCGAATATGGTAGTCCCGTGGAACTGTTTACGTCAGTCTAGTTGCCAATTATTGAATTAACTACTATCATAGCCACCAAAATTCTTCATAAACAATGATTATATTGAGATTTTGAAAATTGAATAAACAAATATTCACTAAATGAGTTATTCATTACAATAATCTTACATTCATCAAATATCCACTAAATTAGTTATTCATAACTAAGCAATCTTTGTTCACAGATTCCTTTGAACATCACGACGATGATATCTTTTGTCTCGCATATCCCACAATGGAACATGCTCTTGAAACAAACTTATCAACTTTTCATTGTCCATAGTTACAACTTTATAAAACATAACTTCAAAAAACAAAAACAAACAAGTCTGTGAAACAATTTTAGGTTAGGAACACTTCGTTGTCTCAGCTCGACTAGTTAGTTGAACTGTGTTGTCATGTTGAGCTTTGTTTGATTTATATATCTGTATTTATGAGTGTGGAATAGATTTGAATTTGAATTTCATTTTTACAGATTTGTATAGCAAGAATACAAACATGATAAATAGAATCTTCTCGAATAATTTGAATTTGTTCTTGTGAATAATTTGTGTGTGTTGTGTTTGATAGAACGGCAGCGGAGCGATTACAGCCACCCTACGGCTGTTGCGACTGATCGTGAAGCATGCACGCGAACTGCAGGGCGCACTCGAGGTGGGCCTGGCGCACACGCCGACCGCGCCCTGGGTCAGCATCATTCCGCAGCTGTTCAGTCGTCTATCGCATCCGCAGCCGTATGTGCGGTCGCGCGTCTCCGAGCTGCTGTGTCGTCTGGCCGCAGACGCGCCGCATCTCATCATATTTCCCGCCGTCGTCGGGTCGGACGCCGGTGCTGCTACTATACGCGATATGCCGCAGACAAGTGAGTAGTTCTACCCAACGAGCTAAAATATAGTAAACTATAGAGTGGCTGGAAAATTTGAATGGCCCTATTGATATAATGGAAACTTGCATAGAAGACAAGGTGCAAATCAGTTATATTTAATAAATACTACATTGAGTTTTCATTGAACATTTTAAATATATGTATTGCAGTTGTTATAAATCCATAAAATTAATTGTTTGAATTGCTTTACTTGAAGCCTTGGTGAAATTAATGTAGCCCAAGTTACAGTGTTAATACTGCTTAGCCGTACAAGTGCTACTAAGTTGAAATGCCATACCGTAACTGCAAAATTATGATTTTAGAAATTGGATTATTTTTTATGCTATTCTGAGTAGGAAATTCGAAAAACTAGTTTATGAAGACGTTTCTTTGATACCAGCTTACGGTACTTATCTACATTATCTCTAAGTTCAAAACAAGAAGGCAAAGTATGATAGTCAAAAAAATAACAAACTAAGGCGGAAGGCCGGTATTAGACGGTAATATTTCTGTCATATGCAGATCATATGAAATAAGTTGTAGGAAATCATATTTTCATCTTTTGTTACCGTCTAATACTATTACTATCTAATACCGGCCTAACATGATCATATAATATTAGCTGATGTCTATAGTTCATTCCAGTCAAGTTTGCAATATCATCATCATAAATATAATAATTAGTCATAGAAATCAATAAGGTTTCACAAAAACACATCTATTCCTGCAGTGGCAGACTGGCAATAGAGGCACTTCTCTTGTTGCCTCTCTCTGTCATGGCTGCCCTTAGTTGGCCGTGTAACACATTGAGAGCGCTGAAAGCACACCAACAGCCGCTCTATGGTTTACTATATATTAGCTCGTTGGTTCTACCTTAGAGAAAAAATTGCCAAAATTTCACTGTTAACTAATAATAATTAATTAATAGTTAATAATAATAATTATTAATAACAAAATTATTAATTATATGCCGCAGACATTTGAGTTTTACAGAACTAGAGAAAAAATAGCATAATTACACTGTTAACTCAAACCCATATAACAGCCTGGTTTCATTAGTAGAGTTAGTGGTCGAGTAACTGGCATACTAACTCTATTCTACCTACTTGGTCGATCAACTGTTTTCACTACAATTGAGAATAGTAGGTGAAGTGTGTTGTCTACAGTGAGGTCCACGTAATAATGGCAGTGTTTGATTAGCAATGGTATTGCTATCCTCGTCTATCATTCAACAAAGCGGATAGCGCTATCTCTTTCTCGCTTTACTCTGTTGTCAGATCGTCTTTTAACAATGTAGAATTTATAATTAATAAACAAAATAGTCTATCTCAATTATGGAAATTCTTTATGAAACTATTGATAGATTATTATTTCTTGCTTAATAAAATATAATCGAATTACATTATAAATCCTATCAGCTACCGTTTATAGAAGGCATTGAAAAGACAGAGGATCGGCAACGTGATCCTGCTATCTTTCTCCACTGCCATTATAACGTGGACCTCACTATAGGACACTTGGCATTTGAGTATTTATTCTTTCTTTACGTGCATTGAATTTTTTCTTTATTAATAAAACTATTGTGTTGTTCCCAACGTTTCAGAGTTGTTCAGCAGTTGTCTACCGGTGACCGTGGAGGGAGGCGAAATGGAGGTGCCTGCCGTGGTGCGGGGTGAAGGAGAGGAGGAAGAAGAAGAGGACGATGAGGAGGAGGAAGAGGAAGAGGAGGAGGTGGAGAGTAATAATGGTGAAGACAATCAGGCGACTGTGTTAGAGAACTGTTTTCTTGCTATGGTTGACACGTTGGCTAAACAGGTATGAACTGGTTTCAAGTCATGTTTTTTCTGAAAATCATCACACATTCCTCACTCTCACTTCAATTTATTTATTTCATTTCACAATTACAACATCAAATTGATGATTGGGAGAGAATCAACTGGACCCAAAACTGTTTCTATCTCCCAATTTTGATAAAAATAGTCCATATGAGTTGAATTTTTTTAAAAGACAAATCAACCGAAATCTGAATCAACTGCTCTGATTTTTTAAGGGACTCTTGTCTATACAAGTTTTTATACTCTATGTGTCTATATTTGATATTTTATTTTGTATACAATATTGAGTATATTCACTTTCTTTTGTACAGGGCTACTCTTGTACTTGAGCCGAAACATGTCGTGAATGAAAATTTTATGATCTTGTGTTAATTTTACAATGATCCAATAATTTAAAATAATGTCTATTAATAATTATTATTAAACGAAAATGCTATAATTCACCCGAAGATTTAATTTGGATTTTCGTTCAATAATAATTATTAATTCATTAGCATTTGAATAATTGCAATATCTCAGTAATTCCCATAGTGCCTATTAATTGGCCTTACTGTGATATTATAATACAAGTAATTCACTATAACACAACAATAAAATTAGGAAATAGTGATGATTTACATGAAGTGGGGAAGTTAGGACAAATACTGTCTTACACTTAGCCTAATAGTTAATTTGATACGTATTGAGAAGGGCAGCAGAGCTCATTAGATAAAGTTATTCTAATTGGAATTCAACATTATCATCCCACCAGAAACAGATTGCATATAAATATTCATTTTCCCCAAGTAATAGTTCTATTCCAATTTTTTTCATCTAGCCCATTGGCTTTACCGTAATGTACCGGCTTAGATTTCAACTACTGAGGGGGTTAGCGTTGCCGTCTACAAGCGGAGAGTGAGCAGGTGGCTGCTCTGCATTGGTTCAGATGCTGCAGAGGCTCTTCTACATTCTTCATTTAGATGAATATTTCTATTTAGAAACACAAAATACCATTCAAGTATTACACACTATACCTCGCTAATAAAGCTATTACTACCAACTCAGCCCTTTAAACGCCGTCGAGCTGAAACTTTTATTTTTTCTGATTTCTATTTCCAATATTTATCATTTTAATGAACTATTATTTTAAATTTCATCATTCTTGATAGTTTGTGATTTCTTTATAAATGCTAGTGTTTTGCTTTCTGTCTGATAATTTGCGTCTCCTCCCTGCACACGGACAAATCATCCATGCAGGGATAATATTCATGTAATCCTCATTGGTCAAAACATAATCTATATATATATATATATAATATATATATATATATATATATATATATATATATAAGCGAAATGGCACTCACTAACTGACTGACTCACTCACTCGCAGAACTAAAAATCTGCCGGACCAAAAACGTTCAAATTTGGTAGGTATGTTCAGTTGGCCCTTTAGAGGCGCACTAAGTAATCTTCTAGCGATATTTTAACTCTAAGGGTGATTTTTAAGGGTTTAACGTTCTTTAAGCATGTATATTATTCTTATTCCAATATCTTAAAATTATAATTGAAATGTCCATACCATATGTTAATATAGAACTATAATCTAGAGAGAGTACCTCTTCGAAACAGTTGTTCTGGTAACTAAATTAAAAATTTTGTCAGGTTGGCATCAAGTTGAGTTGACTTTGTCAGGTTGGCACCAAGTTGAAGATTGAAATGCATTTATCCAGGACCTCCTAAATACCAATTCATCCAGTTAGCCAAAATTAGCGTTTTCTCAGCTATTCTGCGTTTTCTCATCTTTTTCAATAATTGATGGAAATATATTAAAAAAATTCAGTACACAGATTTAGCTGAGGTGGAAGAATTTTGTTCGCCAAAGATACGCCGATATAGTAACAGGTGTATTTCGAGATCAAATTGACATAATAAGGTACAGAGGTTCAAACATACTTTACAAATTTAAATTCGGTACAGAGGTTCCGCTGAGGTCCACATGCAGGCGAGCGAAGCGAGCCCGCTGATCTCATTTTTGGACGATCCAGTCGGGGGTCCAGGGGGCGGAGCCCCCTTGCTAGACGGATATGGCGAGCGAATCGAGCCTGACGGCTAGTAATGTATAATATCATAGCCACCTCTAATACAAGGCCCCGGCCTACGATATTGCAATGTCGCAGTGTAGGCCTAGAATCTAATACATGATTGGTGGAAAAGATCAGCTAGTTTTTTTCTCAAAATCTTTTTCACTGCGACGTTGCAATATCGTAGGCCGGGGCCTTGTATTAGAGGTGGCTATGATAATATTCATGTAATCCTCAGAGGTGCAAAAAACCTCTTTATGAACATAAACCATTACACCACCTGATCTATTTAAGTAATTACATTTGAAAAAGCATTGCAATCCATAACATTTTGTAAATATGTCATATTTTATGAATAAACTAATTTGAATTTGAATATTCTATTACATTAATTTTTTCTGAACGTTTGAAGGTACCGGAAGCAATCTCGCAGGTGCGTATCCTGGTTCACGAACTGCGTCGCATCACACTGCTGTGGGACGAGCTGTGGTTGGGCACACTGACGCAACATCACAACTACATGGCGAGGCGCATTGTGCAGCTGGAGGGGGAGATTGCACGTGTCGACAACAACCAACATCTCACTTTGGCCGACAAGGACGCTATAGTCGCCGAAAAGTATCGGCTCATACTCAAACCGGTGAGAATTCGTCAGGTTTTCTTCTCTCTTGTTCTTCTTCTTCTCTCCTTGTCCTACTGTCTTGTTCTATATTGAGGTCCACGTTATTATGGCAGTGGAGAAAGATAGAACAACGTCGTCGATCCTCTGTCTTGTCAATGCCTTCTATAGACGGAAGCTGATACAGGTTTATTCATGTAATATTAACTGTTCATTCTCTTTTTAAATTAATCAATTATATCTTATTAAACGAGAAATTATATTTTTCAATAATTTAATAATGAATTTTCATAATTAAGATTAAATATTTTGTTAGTTGATTATTGATTCTACATTTTTAAAAGACGATCTGGCAACAGAGCAAAGCGAGAAAGAGATAGCGCTATCCGCTTGTTGCTGACTTAATACTGTTGGTGATGTTGTCTTGTTGGTGATTTCGTCGCTATCCGGTTTGTTGAGTTATAGACAAGGATAGCAATACCATTGCTAATCAAACACTGCCATTATAACGTGGACCTCACTATAGTTCTATCTCTCGTGTTCTTTTCTCACTCTTTCTTCCTCCTGCCTTCTTTTTATTCTCCTCTCCACTATTCCGTAGATTATATATTCATTAGATGACTAGCTGGTAACCCGTGCTCCGCAAGGGTCCGTTTCAAAAATTGACGTAATGGAATCTTGAAGAATTGAAAATAGGCCTATAACCATCCATGGTTAATCAGGAATCTGTATTCAAAATTTCAAGTTAATCAGTCCAGTAGTTCAGACGTGATGATGCATCAATCATAATTTTCTTATCCCGTACGTGTATAAGCCAGCTCTTTCCTTTATTTTATTATAGATTATAGAGATGATACTATTACTAATGTAATTTGTTTTTCAGCTGCTGTTCGTACTTGAACAACTTCACGCCATCACATCTGTCACACCTGAAACACCTCACGAACAATGGTTCCAGGATAAATTCGGTGAGTTTTCAATTACTGTAAATAAAATATTTAATCCATTTCTTTTCACAAATAAGTGTATAAATTAGGTACTATCAAGTCGTTAGTTCCCTCTCAACCGTCATGGTTTAGTGGCTGATACGCTAAACTCTGAATTTGGAGAGAATTTTCAACTTTAATAAGGATTTCTCATGTTATTTAGATTATAAAAACATTGTTATAGAAACATTAATTATAGATCAAAACTTGAAATGGAATGCACATATACTTCACCTTTGCTCAAAATTAAAATATCTGACTTATATTTTCTACAAAATCAATAAAATTAAACATCCAAGTAGTATTAGAAACATTTATTTTGCTTATGCACACTCTTTATTTCAATATAGCATTGAGGCATGGGGGGCAGCTCAGGATACTCACTTCAATAAACTTTTTGTTCTACAGAAACATATTATCAGAGCAGCTCTGGGAAGACCGAGAATGTATCCTAGTAGACTACTATTTAAAGAAATTGATTTACCAACATTGAGACAAACATACGTAACTAACGCAATTCTGTACATTAATAAAAACAAAGACAAATTCACTACTCGTAATACACCATATCTAATACGTCCAAATGTTTTCAATACCTATTATAACAATAACCTATTCACTAGACTTACATCTTGCAAACACCAATTGTCCTTCTATTGCCATAGAATAATAAATTGTCTACCTGAAAAATTCATTCTAAATAGAATTACTAAGTGTTTAATTTGTGAAAGTTTACTTCGGACTTGAGATTTCAGAAGATTAATTGACTTTTTGTTCTAGTGCTTACATTGTCATATTGTACATACATTTATATTGCATATTGTTTCTTCTGGTACTAATTAAATTGTCTTAGACATCCATCCTAATTACCGTTAACATTTTTGAACTCTCTTCCAGAGCTCAAGCATTAGCTTTTTTGGGAGAGCCAATTATTTCATTATTAATATAAAAGAAAACATTCGTTGAATATGTTTTTAAATTAATTTAGATTATAATTAGTTATAACATTATAAGAATGTCTTTGTTTTACTTGTTTGTAAAAAAAAGAATGGCAATAAATTGATTTGATTTGATTGTTTCAGTATATAAAAACAATATTTTATACTGTCTTTCATATCCACTCTTTTCCACTATCAATTGCAAACTTTAGCCTCAAACATTCATGTAGTGAAAAATGCACTTTCTAATAGAAGTGACGATCGTTTTCACCTGGTGTGGGTGGGTCATCATCAGACTGAAGAATCTCCAAGTTCTCTCCAATCTGATGATTACCTACATCATGAAGAAACTATTTTCACTGCTTATAGTGAGTGTATTTTTCACTACATAAGTTTTTCAAATTTAAGTTTAACAATACGTCAAGTTTGTACTATAAATGTTTTATTTTCACAAATCTCAACCTTCAACTGAAGATGATTCTTTGAGCATCGGAACCGTGAGTTTTGTGATAATGAAACATTTCCAGTACTAAAGACAATAAATTAATATATCACAAAGATTATAAATAAGAATATAAATCTCAGTACCCTTCTAAATTATTTTGTCACATGTTTCGGACATTAATGCCATTTTCAAATCATGTTGTGAAACAAAATAATTTAGAAGGGTACTGAGATTTATATTTTTATTTATATTAAAAGTAGGCCTAAAGAAAAAAGAACAAAATCAAAAAGATTCTATTCATATCATTTGTCGTCTTTGAATACGGTGTTCAATTCATTCCTGGATTTATATTTTTTAATTGAATCATTGATCGGCAATTTTGTCGTCTCGAAGCTGATTTTACAGCTACTCATTTTTTTTGTCAAATAATGCTAAATAATTTGCAAGGTATCTTGATAACACTCCAATCAAAACGTCATCCATTTGTGTATTTGAAGACCGTTGTGGAGTACGGGTTACATAAACGTGACCCTGACTTTTAATTAATTGAGATGTGACCTAGTTTCCGTAAGGCTGGTCATACACCGATTAGTCAAGACAAGACTAGTCACGTTTAGTCACAATACTTCACATTGCTACTTATGACGCAACACACTGATTAGTCATTGTAATTAGACATGACTCCATAAGCAACTTTGTGAAGTATTGTGACTAAACGTGACTAGTCTTGTCTTGACTAATCGGTGTGTGACCAGCCTAATGTTTCTTAATTTAGTGGTTCTTGTACTGTACTAAAATACAAGAAAGTGCTACATGAATGGTTGGCATCTTTGAATGACTATCAGTGTGGTAGATTGATCAAATCAATGTATGTGTAACGCCTTGGAATTTATTCACTCATGTGTGTGCGTAGTGTGTGTGTGTGTGTGTGTGCGTGTGTGTTTCCCTTCCCGTGCGAATGTTGATAGTTGAGCTTGAATATTAAAATTAAATGAGTATTTTTATCTTTTATTTAAATAGTTTTGATATAGTATTGTTCAATACTATTAAATATTGGTAGCTAACTATAATAGTAATATTACTTCTCTGTATCATAGATAAGTTATCTGTGTAAATTAAATTTCAATATACGTATGCGAACTCTTACTCACGAACAGACCGACAGGTCCATGTGAGTACAGTTTCAATTATTTTGTGAAATAGTTTAAACATAGATATAATCTTCTTTAAATTGGTACATTTACTTATGTCTTATGAGCCTTTTTTTTGTGAAACAATAAAATCAATCAATCAATCAATAAGGTCTATTTTCTTTCTATTGACATGTTTGCTGTACCTAGTTGTTTAACTCACTGCCGGCGCACAAGTTGTTCTTTGCCGGTAGTGCCATTTTGTAAGTTAGATAAAAAAAATCAAATACATGATTTGCCATAATACAATAATTTTTTTCAAAACAAAAACACCATTAAAATACTTAATTTACATATAAACATGAAATAAATATTATTTATTTTATCAATCTGTATTATTTGATGGCAAAATTAATAAACTTTCATGAAGATATATTCAAATTCATCGTTGACTTTAATGAAGATATTGTATTGAAATTCATTGTTGACTTTTATGAAGATATTGAATTGAAATTGATTTACTTTGCAGGCGAAAGCATCGATGAAGCCCTCACCCAGCTGCGCACCCCCTTAGACCCCCGCCGCCCGGCCGACGCTTGGGCGACGCTCAAAGCGCTGCAATGCAAGCTGCAGTCGCGCGCCGCCAAACGCGCAGCCTATGCGCTGCGCATGCGCGAGGTGTCGCCTGCGCTTGCGCAGCTCGCGAACACGCGCATCGCCATGCCGGGCGTGGAGAGCAGTATCACCATAGCCGGGCTGAGCAACCAGATTGCGGTTCTGCCGACCAAAACTAAGCCGAAGAAGCTAGTGTTCCATGGGTCGGATGGATTGCTGTGAGTTGATAATGTGGCATCTAATTAGTTGATAGCATATTTTGAATTAGTACAGTCAATCTAAGTTTAACTAGTTAAATTTAAATTTACAGTAGAACTAGTTGTAGGCCCTATTTCAAAAAACTTGGAATTCTCCCACTTCTGGAAACAATCTGCTTTATAAAAAAACACATAAATGAATTTAATACAGGAGAAACATTTCACCAATACTCGACCAGATACAGGAATAATTTGAGAGATGATGCACACCGTAGTACTATGTATGAGCGAGGGGTGAGGAGTTCAGGTATCCGGATGTACAACATATTGCCATCTCACATAAAAGAAAAGTCAGGTAAAGCTTTCAGATTTTTATTGAAAAGAGAGCTTCTATCCATATGTGCCTACTCAGTGGAGGAATACAAAGATTTTTACAAACCTCAAGATGGAGGTTTGAGAAGATAGAAAACATGTTACTGTTTGATTAATGACAAATTGACATATCCTTATACCCCTTTTACAGGTGGTCAGTGGATGAAATAATAATAATAATAATAATAATAATCAAATCAATCAAATGAAATTTCATTTATTCAAGTAGTTGCATATAAAAGACAAGCTTCACAACATTGAATCGTCACAATCAATGATTAACACAGAAAGTACAATAGTGCAAGGAGGAGACGTCAAAGAAAAAACACTGCCTTCAGGAGCACCCCCTGGAAGAAATCGATTAATTCCAGTTGATTTAAATGATTTTTTTTTAGTCACGAACGTTATGTTCCCTATTAAGAGGCCTATAGATGGTGGCCTAATTGAGATGGTGGCACTATCATGTTCATCATATGCAGCAAAAAACACATTAAACAATCTTTTTCATTCTGATAAAACATTGAATTCAAATGATTTTAAATCAAACCAAATTTAATGCCTCATAATAACACACAAAAACACTACTTAATATATTGAAAAAAATCACTTCAAAGTACAAAAAATTCAAAATGATTGGACAAATGCAGGTTTGTCCTTATTCCAGTGAGGAATTCTTTTTGCATTATAGAATGCAAAGATTGACGACTTAGATTATAATTGACAAATCCTTATACCCCTTTCAGTGGGATGAAAAAATGAAAAAAAAGATTAAATTTATCAAAACTAATTGGCGTTACAAGTAAAACCTTATTGGTTTGTGTGCTGGCTACGAGTAACAAAACAGTTCGAAAATTAGAATTGTTTCAGAAGTATCATTCTCTTGTCATCTGTGGTAATCAAAACACATATTATCTATATTCCACCAATGAAATGGCTTGAAACATCAAAATCAGTATGGCCGACTGTCCTACGAGAATGTGAGTTTTGCTTCTATTGTTGCTTTCCATCATACCGGATGTGATGGATCCAAATTTAAATTCATTTTTCCAGAACTGAAATACTTCTGTACAAAATCATTTAGTAAATTTCAAGTCCTAATACAAATAACAAAATCCATAGCATACGAAAAAGTCCTACTGGAAGTCAAATGTCAGTTTTTTCTTATTCCTGAAAAAAAATCAAAAAGAGGAGAATGTAAGTTTTGCATCTATAAAAATATCTGACAAAATTTACTTTACTTGAAGCTTTCAGTTGAAGTTAATCTCAATCGATGTTTAAAGACTGTGTTAACTAAATCAGCGAGAAGCTTCTAACATAAATAACAATAAATAGGCCACTGGAAAATTACAAATTATAATGCTAGAATAGTTATTTGTGCAACTAGTGCGCAAAGTGACAGTTTGCTGCACCGAAAGAAACGTTTACGCACGAGCCGTAGGCGAGGGCGGAATGGTTTCTTGAGTGCAGCATAGGAACTTTGCGCACGTATTTAACATTAAATTTTTCCTACAATTACCATTGAATATGAAAAGTGGTTTATTATGGGTGAAATGATGGCTGAAATCCATCAAATGTTTGTCTGTATAATTTTGTTATTAAAAACAACTTAAATTCATTTTAAACTTGATAATCCAATTGAAAATTAATAATCGATAATTTATTCAAATAAAAAATTAAATTTATCCAATTAATTTGAAACTTTGAATAATTTGAGTAAATCTTAATTTCTAAATAATTTTTCAACCAATTAATTTATGAATGAAAAAAATATTACTTGAAATAATGAATAATTAATAATATTCAAGATGTATAATATAATGAGTTCTCATTTCTATTTATTTGAAAATCAGAAAAAATATAGATAGAACAAATTGGCATTCAAAATACATGCCAACAATGTCAACAGCTGATTGGGATGGCTGCAAGATAATATGCAAAGTATTAAGAGTACGCAAAGTAATACTTTGCGCACTAGAACGGAAAAGTGATTCTTTGCGACCTGCAATCGGTGCAGAAATGGTTACTTTCCAAGGTACCTGTAGGAAAAAATAATTCAATCTCAAATAGAGCAGCGATGAAAGACAACATAAATTGGAAATACAAAACCTAATTCAAATTTTTTTTCAAAGCTTTCCGCTGTGATCACAGCTGTAATGATACAACAATGGAAGACGACTGTGTAGCATGCATGTTCAAACGTTAGTGGCCAGCCTCATGCTACAAAATTCACTTCTGTTCATTAACAACTGTTTCATTTGTACAGATACACGTACCTCTTCAAAGGCCTGGAAGACTTGCACCTGGACGAACGTATCATGCAGTTTCTGTGCATAGCCAACACAATGCTGCGTACCTCGGCGTCGGCGTCCTCCACCTACCAGGCTCGCCATTACTCGGTCATTCCACTCGGACCAAGGTCGGGCCTTATCAGCTGGGTGGACAACGTTACGCCCCTCTTTACACTCTACAAGCGCTGGCAGCAGAGGGAAGCCGCTATCAGTCAGAGTCAGTTTATTAATTATTATTCAAATTATTGTTTATACAAGTTACGCCAGAGAAACTTACTTATTTGAAAAAAAATCCTTGTGTTGAATTGGTCGTGTAGAGGGGGAGGAAGCCAAATTTATCCTCCCTCAAGTAAATAGCCATCATCCTCCTGTCTAGAGAGCAGTGGCCCTTCGCAGATGAGAGCTCCTTTTCTAATGGTCGATCACCTTCCGCGCTCGATTTGAAATTCCTCCCCACAGACTCGTTCCTGGCCATAATTCGATTCTGTCGTGGGTTAACTCATTTCAAGAGTGTGGAAGTGTCGCTAAACCCAGAAATGTCTTCAACGAGCCATCAGAACTCCAGAAAATATCGAAAGAGTGAGGCAGTCAGTTGTGCGTTCTCCCCGACGTTCGGGGAGCTGAACACGCAGCTGCTATGGCAATTTCTGACTCCACTGTTCAACGAATTTTCCATGAAGACCTTCAACTTCATCCCTATAAATTGGCTGTTGTTCAAGAATTGACTGAAAGCGATTTTGTTGACCGTCAAAATGCATGTGATATGCTGATTGACAACCTGTCTGAAGACGAGGTCATTTGACAAGCGGTTATTTGAAATCCCTGGTTCATGTAGATCGACCACGGACCATAGCACACCTCAAGAACAACGTTCGCGACGCCGTTGCCAACAAACCAATTGATATACTGCAACGAAATTTCAAAAATCGACTCTATCAGTGTATGCGCAATGGGGGTCGACATTGGACTGATGTCATTCTCAGGACTGCATGAAAAAAATTGAGATATTGTATTCTCATATGAAAAAATATTGAAAGATTAATTTTCTTTTGTTTTTATTGACCTTTCAAATAAGTAAGTTTCTCTGGCGCACCTTGTATCAATAATCAAATCAAATTCGATTTCAAATTTATTCGTGAATTGTCGTCTGTGTATCGATTATTTATCTTAAGATTATAGTACAGTACGCGTCCTGTAGCTTTGCCTACGTAAAGTCTGATTTATACGGTGCCAGTCGGCTTGCCAGTTTAGATAGCCAGTCACTGAATGCCAACTACTGGCACTGTGTAAACGGCTCACGCCAGTAACTGGAGAAGCCAGCATGTCAAGGACGCGCCAGCAGCTTGCAGTTCCAGCAGAACAAATATTTTTGTTTTACTGGCGCGCAGCGTCCCCCTTATTAAGTTCAGTAAGTCTCTGCCATTTAAGAAATCTGGTGTGGTACACTCACACAACTTTCCTTGCTCATTGATCTACAGTATAAGCCTCATTTACGAGTATAATTTAGGGAATAACATAAAGCCGATTGGCGGCTAAATAATTTTAAACTACGATTATACTATTGTGATTGTGTTCAGAGTACATTTTCCTTTGTTTGAATTATGAAATTTGAGGATTTTTTAAAATATGTCAAAACAGCTGTTCTACAAATAAAATATCGACATGTGTTCTTTTGAATAAACTGCTCTACCTACCTACCTTACGCACGAGAAGGAGGTTACAAAGTAAATTTCTCAAGGATGGGGTGGACCCCCTGTTAATTTCTCAGGTAGGAGACTCATGCCAGTTAATAGAGCTGATATATAACTATACAGGGTATAAATTTGAAAAAAGTTGGTCAAGTCATTTTTGAGAAAATCGTGATAGAAATTCAACAAAATTCATTCTTCTCAGGAATAATACGGAGCTCCTGCAATTTTCCCAGAAATGAGACTCATGTCAGTTGATAGGGCTTATAAATAGCTATCTAGGGTATATATTTGAAGAAAATCGTTAGAGCCGTTTTTGAGAAAACCGTGAAAAACATGGTTTTTTAGCCATTATCCGCCAATTTAATTTTATTGAATTTCTTGTCGGATCCTCATGGTATAAGGACCTTAAGTTAAAAATTTCAAGTCAATCGGTTAATTAGGAATGGAGTTAACGTGTTCACAGACACACATGTACACAGACGCACATACACTCATACACACACACACACACACACCACACACACACACACACACACACACATATATATATATATATATATAATATATATATATATATATATATATATATATATATATATATATATATATATATATACACACACACACACACACACACACACACACACAGACCAACACCCAAAAATCATGTTTTTGGACTCAGGGGACCTTGAAACGTATAGAAAACATGAAATTGGGGTACCTTAAATTTTTTTGGAAAGCAATACTTTCCTTACCTATGGTAATAGGGCAAGGAAAGTAATGAAACGTATAGAAAACATGAAATTAGGGTACCTTAAATTTTTTTGGAAAGCAATACTTTCCTTACTATGGTAATAGGGCAAGGAAAGTAAAAAATTAAAACAAGATCTGCACTACTGCAGTAGTGCTAATAGCACTAATTGAATTGAATTGAACTACTTCAACAAAAACCACGCTCGCTGTGGAACTACACCAACACATCCGACTTGTTCCAGTAGCTGGCAACGTGTAAACAGGGTACCGCTTTTAAGCTGGCATGCCAGTCGCCGCTTGCCTGTGACTTTCCAGTCAACATCCAAACTGGCATGCCAGCCACTGGCTCCATGCAAATCAGCCTTGACTCAAAAACATCATATAGGCAAGGTATGGTTCGCGGGATAATATTCACGGCTTTGCAAAAAACATCAGGCTTCAGAGACCCTAGATCCTTAGATGGAGGAGGCTCCCTACCGACAGTGATTCTTCATGAATGAGAGAGTTGCAACGCATCGCCAACAATGGAAAGAGCATGTTGAACGAGTGTCAGCTGATAGGCTGTGTTGTGCTAAAATGATGTAACTCCAAAAAGCTCCTTGTGTACCTATCTTTTCAGATGCAACACGTTGCTTTTGAGTAGATACGTAACTGCATATGTTGCTTATGAAAAGATACATTAGAACTCCTTGTGTATCTTTTCGGATGAAATACGTTGCTTTTGAGAAGATACAGAAGAATATCAGTTGATTTTGGAAAGATACATTAGAGCTCCTTGTGTATCTTTTTGGATGCAACACTTTGCTTTTGAGAAGATACAAAACCGCATCTGTTGCTTTTGGAAAGATACATTAGAGCCCTTTTGTAACTCTGGAGCAAATGCTCTTGTATTTTAAAGATTTCTCATCAGCTGATTCGTCTTTGTTTTTATGGTGAAAGGTTAGAGTGTGCTACTCATGTAAGCGCTAAATATGCAAGTGTAAACACCGTTTGTGTATGGTCGTCTGCTCTGTTCTCTATTTATCAATTGAGCTTTAGGCTAGTTGAGTTCTGAATTTGAAATAACAGCATAAAAAATATCATCTCTATAATAATCTTGAGCATAACCTTATAATCCCAATAGCCTTCTTATAACCGTCTACACTCTCATCTTCTTTTAAATTCATATTTCCTATTCTGTGATGACAGGAAAAATAGAAGTAACATGACAACTATTTTAGGGCTCTGCCCCATTGGAACTCCATCTGATAGGTATCTATTGTATTTATTCTTTTTTAGGAATAATTTTGATTTATATCATGGTTGAATCTAGAGTTTTATAGTTCTCAACTATTGGTTGTGATCGTATCTGGGATAGTTTCCTCTTCCTCACACTAATTAGTTGAGCCAATTTACTATGAGCAAAAGGTGAAAAGCTGCTCTAGACTAGACTCGCTTTATTTGAAGCATTTGCTTCAAAAGTTGAGCAAATGCTCTAGTTCATTCATACAATTTTGAGCATGATCAAAAGGTTTTGCTAACGTTTATTCATAGTAAATGAAGCATAAGCTGAATATTTCAGAAGTGTAAGCAAATGCTCAACTTTATTCATATGGCTCATTATGTCAGACTTTGCAAGTCTATGAGAGACTTGAATCATACTTTAGTGATTTTTAAGAAGTGTAGAAAATGTTTCTTCTGTTGCAGCGAACGTGATATTCAAATTTCAATATCAATTGAAACCCTTGATACCTTGAATTGAATTCTATTCTAGCCTTTGAAAGTTGATAATTTCAGCTTTTTAGTGCATTAAATCACGATAAATAGCTTGTAATACTCCATTCTGATAAGTGTTTGCATTCTCTGTGTTGCAGCAAACGTGATGCGTCCCTCGGAACTGTTCTACCAGAAGCTGATCCCTCGGCTAACAGAGTGCGGCATCACCAATTTCGAGAACCGCAAAGAATGGCCACTGCCTGTGCTCAAGCAAGTGCTCATGGAACTCATGCAGGAGACGCCCACTTTCCTGCTTTCCAAGTAAATTTACTCAATTATTACTCTCTTGAATGATATTTACTACTATAAAGAGGTCCACTTTATAATGGCAGTGTTTGATTAGCAATGGTATTGCTATCCTTGTCTATCATTCAACAAAGCGGATAGCGCTATCTCTTTCTCGCTTTGCTCTGTTGCCAATCGCTTTTTAACAATGTAGAATCAATAATTTGATAACAAAATATTTCATCTTAACAATGAAAATTTATTATGGAGTTATTGAAAAGATTAATTTATCGCTTAATAAAATATAATTGATTATTCTAAACAAGAATGAACAGTTAGTATTACATCAATAAATCTGTATCAGCTACCGTCTATAGAAGGCATTGACAAGACAGAGGATCGGCAACGTTGTTCTCGTATCTTTCTCCACTGCCATTATAACTTAGACTGCGCTAAATAATAATATTTACTATTAGCAGGTTACCCTGTTAGTATGATTCTGATATATATGTTGGGTATACTTTGTTCTTCCCTACTTATTTTTTGTTTATACTTTATCTACGATCGTTCTTTGTCCTCAATAAAGGACAAAGCTTCTTTCAGAAAATAATATTATGATCACCCCGACACGTATTGTTATAGTGGGGTATCATGATTAGGACTAAGTTTATTATTAGCAACTTTTGAATGTAAATGTTTTGTAAATAAACTTCTCCGGTTGTAATTTGATTGGCAATCAGAGAAATTATTACTATTTATTTATTTATTTGCCAAAAACAAAATACAAAAAAGCTTTACAAAAAATAAATATAAGTATATGCTACTGCACTTAAACCAAGATACATACATTTATTCAATTAGATATAATAACGAAATGATATACTTTACATTACAAACAATAGTTTTAAAATGAAGATTCAATTTATGATCACATGCATAAGTACAGTAGGTGAGGCAAAAACACCGGCAAAAGGAAGATTCCTTGTGCGCCAATGTGAGTCGTAAATCAGCTTAATCAGGGATGTAATATATAAACTTGAATCTAGCGTATGAAGTGTAATTAATTATTATAATAACCTTCCGGCAGTCGCGCTGTTGTAAAAAGTACAACAGTATAAGTTTTTTGCCGCACAAAACTATTGAATGGGGTGGTGTCAGTGAATGAGTCACCTATGCATTCCAAAACGTTCTCCTCATCACTCCAATGAGTTGCAGTATCATTCGAGCAATGGTTCAGTCTTTAGGTGCCATTTAGTCGCCACAGTGCATGAGTATGATAGGGAAAGACTGTATACGGGGACTGTAAACGAACCAATAACACAGAATTGATGGCTTTGCTTGATGTACCATTTTGGGCTATGAAATGGTAATCATTTAAATGTTTATAGGCGTAAATAATCCAATGGGATGGGAATAGTAATCATACAATAATTAATTAATATGTTTTGACAGTAAACAGAGGACATAATACTTGGAAAATTGGATATTGTAAAAATTACAACACGCGACTGCTTTTGTGATTGAGTAGGGCGAGACTACCGGAAGGTTAATAATAACATCATGTGACCTGGCTGGCTCAGGTCTGGTGTCTGAGTTTTCAGTCGCAACTGATCAATTTCAGGGCCTCTGATATGACCTAATGATTGTTTTTTAAATGATAATAAACTACTTTATTCTAACAACGTTGATGTGTGTTAATGTGAGTAGTTTCACTATGTTTATTAACATTTGTGATTGATTTCTCAGGGAACTGTGGTGTCATAGCGTAAATGCGGGAAGCTGGTGGGAGAGTACAAAGCTGTATTCGACTTCGTTGGCGGTGATGTCGATTATCGGATACATTATCGGTCTGGGCGATCGACATTTGGACAACGTTCTGATTGATTTAGCTTCTGGCGAGGTAATTGTTGTCTAATAAATCAATCACTGTTGAATAATAAATGCTTATAATTGTTTCATAATGTAATGAATTAAAAAAAGACGTATCCAAGTCGGCTTGAGTAAGCAAGCTTGTCACCAAGAAAGTTTCCAGCTGTAAGAACGGCTTGACGGAGTTGTATTGAAAAAAAGGCAGTATTCATGGAAGCTACTTGATTTTTTATTTGTTTTGAATAAGTATTTACTGTATGGCAAATAAATTATTTGATTTGAAAAGAAAAATTATAGAAGTTCTACCCGAAAATCAAGCCAGTGGTACTTGACCATTCACGACACTAGAAATGATAACCTCTATGGGCAGCAGTCAATACGGAAGCGTAGAATCATGCGCTATAAAAAATCAATTCCGAAATTTAATTTGAAGTATACGATGCTTGTAAAATGGTTGCAATATGGACTAACAGAGTTGAACAACATACTGAGTTTATTTTTAAATACCACTTTGAATTATATTCTATCAATTTTGAATGTTTATCCTATACTATTAAACGAGCAATTTCTGTTTGGATGTTTGTATTTCACCGAATCTCAAAAACGGCTCTAACGATTCTCACGAAATTCAGAACATATTAGGTTTATAATATAAAGATTCGATTGCACTAGGTCTCATCCCTGAGAAAACTCGCTGAAGGACATTAAAAGGATAATTATTATTCATCCTTGGAGAAACAGCTGATAATAATTATTTCGCCGTCTGTTGATGATGGAAGTGAGTGAACGAGTTCATGTGTGTGGGACTGTGTCAAAATTATTACTCAGCTGTTGAACTTTTGTTATCATTCAATCAGATACTTAGTGCCGGTTGCAAAAAAGCCGGATAATTTTCAATCCTGATTAATTCCTGTAGATCCATCTTTTTGAAATGGTCTTCTCTGATTTGGTTCACATGAAATTAATCAGGATTAAAATTTAACCTCCTTTTGTGCAACCGTTACTTTGTGAGGGACATTTTTGTATTCCTCTGGGAATCAATCTCAATTTACTGTGATTAGATAGAACATTTCTGTATGAACTATGAATGTTATTATAATTTCTTCTTTCGTAATAAATTTGTTATGTTTTTGTACTCCAGAGCGAAGCTAGGTCCCCGATATGTTTCATGATATAAGCAAATGAACGTTACAATCATGACAGTGCTTTGATGTTAGGTTATTCGTGCTTGGAACGTGACTAAGAAAGCTTTTACTAACTTTAGGCCTGTTGTCTTGTCGAGATGCTTTTTATAATCCTGTAGGAAAAAGTTGAAACAACAATTCGAGTGTCGAGTGGATAGTCAAAAATAACTACTATTTATTTTTTATTTATTGGTGGACGGAATCACAAATCATATAAATATGATTAGGAAGGAACGAACAACAGGCTTGGCCCAAATCTATTCCATTCCCAAATTTTGATAAATTAATAAATTGTCCAAAAATAGGTTATGTTTCTACTGTAAAACGTTCAAGTTCAATTTTCGTCCAAAAATATATACAAGCTAAACATTTTGAATTTATAGAAATTTAAATACCATCACACACTTTTAAATATTGTGTGGAGTTTTAAATTTAATAAAAATAATTGATTGTTCCAGGTTGTGCATATCGACTACAACGTGTGTTTTGAAAAGGGAAAAACGCTGCGAGTTCCAGAAAAGGTACCATTCAGACTGACGCCCAACCTTAGAGCCGCCCTGGGCGTTACTGGAGTTGAGGTAAGATTAGAAATGCAAACTAATTATTTTTTGGAGAGACTGATGCACAAATGAGATCTCCATGATTTAAAAAAATGCAAAAATGATACAATTATAATATTTATACAAAAATATCACCTATTTCTGAACAACGCAAACTTCGATCAAGCTTTCAATCTTCTAGACACTGGAAATAAAGGTTTGGCGAGGTGGAACTACCCTTGGGTAGCCCCACCATTGAGAGCTATACGCTAATAATAATAATAATAATAAGGTTTGGTGAGACTCCTTTTTGTTGTTGTACGATAGGCTTTTAATAATCTTTGGACATTATTTTTATCTTTGATAGGCTTCCAATGAATCGAGTACGATCTTTATGAAATATTTTATACAACAAAATATCACAACATTGTTGACTTCGATCTAGGCTATCAATTTTCCAGTTACTGGAAGAAATTTTCTTTTATTTTCTAGTCACTGAAATGATTTTTTGTTGAATTTCTTATTTTTATTAGGATGGCTTTTATCTTTATACACAATTCTTATCATTGATAGGCTTCAAATGAATTGAATACAATATTTATAAAATATTTTATACAAAAAATATCACCTATAAATAGCACAATAGAGCAAACTTTAATAGGCTTTGAAATTTCTGGTAACTGCAAATCAAGTTCTGTAGAGTCTCTCCATTTTGTTGTTGTAATGCAATATTTGAAAGACTTTGTGCCTTTTACACAACAGCCGGTTAAATTTCAACCGTGATTAATTCCACTAGAACCAATCGGAGAAGCCGTCTTTTCACAAAACCGCCTTCTCTGATTGGTTCTCGTGAAATTAATCACGGTTAAAATTCAACCGGCTTTTGTGCGCCCGGGCCTTTCATTATTCAACAACATTTCCGCTGATTCAATTATGGACCAGTTTTCTATTTTCTTCACTGTCCAACACTATTTTAGCTGATTAGACAATGGAAGATTTTCGTTCCCTGTTCAGCACCTTCTTCACTGACTCTACTCACGCCAACTTACGTAAATTGTTCGATGACACAATCAACGCTTTGACACTTCGCCGATTCGAACATTTGACCGTACTTCGACCTATTGGACTAACACTATAGTGAGGTCCACGTTATAATGGCAGTGTTTGATTAGCAATGGTATTGCTATCCTTGTCTATTACTCAACAAAACGGATAGCGCTATCTCTTTCTCGCTTTGCTCTGTTGCCAAATCTTCTTTTAACAATGTAGAATTAATAATTAATGAACAAAATATTTCATCTTGATTATGAAAATTCATTATGAAAGTATTAGAAAATATAATTTATCGCTTAATAAAATATAATTGATTATTCTAAACAAGAATGAACATTAGATATACTGTACCGGTATCAGCTGTCCTCTAGAGAAGGCATTGGTAAGGCAGAGACTTATAGTGAGGTCCACGTTATAATGGCAGTGGAGAAAGACGTTGCCGATCCTCTGTTTTCTCTATGCCTTCTATAGACGGTAGCTGATACAGGTTTATTGATGTAATATTAACTGTTCATTCTAGTTTTAAATTATAAATTATATTTTATTGAGCAAGAAATTATATTTTTCAATAATTTCATAATGAGTTTTCATATTGAGATGGAATATTTTGTCAATTAATTATTAATTCTAAATTGTTGAAATCCGTTCTGGCAACAGAGTAAAGCGAGAAAGAGGTAGCGCTATCCGTTTTGTTGAGTAATAGACAAGGATAGCAATACCATTGCTAATCAAACACTGCTATTATAACGTGGAACTTACCATAGCAACGCTGTACTCCTATCTTTCTCCACTGCCATTATAACGTTGACCTCACTATACGATGGATGATTTTCGATTTCTGTAGATCGACATATTGGACTCGACACTAGATAATTTACGTTCATTGTTCAACAACGCAATGTTTTGTGATTCAACCACGGATGATTCTTGATTACAATGGTAGAGTGGCACTTTGGATTCAAGAAGCGATGATTCACGACCATTGTTTAAAGACGGAATGCTTGGTGAATCAACTGATGATTTTCGATTACTGTAAATCGACATTTTGGACTCGACACTAGACAATTTATGTTCATTGTTTAACGACGGAATGCTTGGTGAATCAACTGATGATTTTCGATTACTGTAGATCGACATATTGGAGTCGATATGACATAATTCACGTTCAGTTTTCAACAACGCAATGTTTTGTGATTCAACGAATGATTTTCGATTAATGTAGATCGACATATTTGACTCGACACGAGATAATTCACTTTCATTGTTCAACGACGCTATGTTTGGTGAATCAACGGATGATTTTCGATTACTATAGATCGACATTTTGGACTCAACACGAGATAATTTACGTTCAATGTTCAGTGACGCTATGTTTGGTAAATCAACTGATGATTTTCGATTACTGTAGAGTGAAACTTTGGATTCAAGAAGTGACGATTTCCGGTTGGATGACACCATTTTGGTTGATTCAATGATGGATGACTTGCGGTCACCACAGAGTGACACCGCGACGGATGACCGTTCGTGGTGCAGCGATTGGCTGGCGGTGCGACACCGTAGCATGTGGCCGAAGGTGTGCCGAAACTGGGCGTTGTTCCAGGCGTAGACATACGGGTTGAGTGACGAACCTGCGCAGGCGAGACAGAGGGTGCTGCGGTAGAGGGCGGGCGAAGCGAGGCTGATGGCTAGCACCAGAGGCAGCCAGGTTAGGGTGAACGTAGCCATGATTGTTAGCACTACCTGTCAACAAGATAGAAGTCATCAGCTATTATTATTTTTATTCCCCTTTGAGGTTTTGCTTGACCACCCTTTCCCTGGGCTTTGACCCCCAAGCATGAGTGACAAGGAAGAGTGATAATATTAGTATTATTTCTCATGTGAAGCTGTATAATTTGAGTTTAATGACGTATGTACATGTTGGCCCAATGAAGACCAATGTCTACCAGGGCCAGTGTGTGGATGGATGGTTTGCCAGCGCTGGCTTTCATTGGCCTTCATAAGGAATTTCGCCTTTACCGGGCTCTGCTTACTGAACCAACGACTGGGCCAACACGTGGCTACAGTATTGATATGAAGATGGTGAATCATGAGAATAGGCTTGTCTAGTAAAGAGGTCCTTATTGTTAGCTGCCCTGTCGGTTTGTGCAAGAGAAAGAGTGCATGCGCATTAATCTGTTCCTCTACAAGCAGTATAGAGCTTGTAATTTGTGAACTATTCTCTTATTGATCTTTAGCTGTTTTGGAATTTATGTTGTAGTAGTTGGTATATATAATATTGTGTTGTGACAATACAGCAATTTTATTTTATACTAGCAGGTAACTCGTGCTCCGCAAGGCTTTGTAAATGCACATTCACTACAAAATTATGTTGCTAATAGTAATGGAATGACAGTTGATAATTACACATCTACAGTAAAATTATGTTGCTTCTTCGTCCACTGTTTGATAACGAATTTAACAAGAAGGATAAAAACTTCAAAAAACTTCAAGCCATTCCCTGTCTGATTGCATCACTATTATGGAAACGAGCGGCCTTTATAGCACACATTACTTACTATAGGACCACTAACTGATTGATGTAAGCACGTTTTTACTTTCCTTGCCCTACTACCATAGGTAAGGAAAGTATTGCTTTCCAAAAAAAATTAAGGTACCCCAATTTCAAGTTTTCTATACGTTTCAAGGTCCCCTGAGTCCAAAAACATGATTTTTGGGTATTGGTCTGTGTGTGTGTATGTGTGTATGTGTGTGTGTGTGTGTGTATGTCTGTGAACACGATAACTCCATTCCTAATTAACCGATCGACTTGAAATTTTAAACTTAAGGTCCCTATACCATAAGGACCCGACAATAAGAAATTCAATAAAATTCAATTCAAGATGGCGGAAAAAATGGCGGATAATTACTAAAAAACCATGTTTTTCACGTTTTTCTCGAAAATGGCTCTAACGATTTTCTTTAAATTTATATCATGGATAGCTATTTATAAGCCCTATCAACTAGCATAAGTCTCATTTCTGGGGAAATTTCAGGAGCTCCGTAATATTCTTGAGAAAAATGGCGAAAAATGACTAAAAAACCATGTTTTTCACGGTTTTCTCGAAAACGGCTCCAACGATTTTCTTCAAATTTATACCATGGATAGCTATTTTTAAGCCCTATCAACTGGCATAAGTTTCATTTCTGGGAAAATTTCAGGAGCTCCGTAATATTCTTGAGAAAAATGGCGGATAATGACTAAAAATCCATGTTTTTCACCGTTTTCTCGAAAACTGCTCTAACGATTTACTTCAAATTCATACCATGGATAGATATTCATAAGCACTATCAACTGGCATGAGTCTCATTTCTGGGAAAATTCCATGAGCTCCGTAATATTCTTGAGAAAAATGGCGGATAATTACTAAAAAACCATGTTTTTCACGATTTTTTCAAAATAACTTGACCGATTTTTTTTCAAATTCATACTCTGTATAGTTATTTATCAGCTCTATTAACTGGCATGAGTCTCCTTTCTGGGAAACTAATGGGGGGTCCACCCCATCCTTGAGAAATGGACTTTGTAACCTCCTTCTCGTGCATGAGGTAGGTAGGTAGAGCAGTTCATAAAAAGTACACATAGTCGAGATATTTCATCTGTAGAACAGCTGTTTTGACGACTTTAAAAAAATGACGACTAAAAAAAATCATTGAATTTCACAATTTACACAAAGGAAAAAGTACTCTGAAAACAATTATATATACACATATACAAAAGTCTGATCGTAGTTTCGAATATGAGCAAGGAAAGTTGTGTGAGTGTACCACACCAGATTTTTCTGTTCAGCGGTGATTTATTTTACACTTTTATCTTTATTTCTTTCTTAGGCATACGGAACTGCAATAAATAATCTTTATCAAACTTATTCTCTAAAATATTTTTCCTCTGGAAAAATTTTACTTTATCCTGATAATTAATTCCCATCTTCGATGCTAACCTTGGATAACATTGTAAAAAGTATTTTTTCTACAACTGCGCGTAAAAAAAGAATTTACATACTCAATTAATTCTCCTCGTAAAACAGCTTATTTCTGAGGAGAAACTTTTTCGTTCGCTAACCATCCGCGCATGCGCAGTCGATTTTCTTTACGCTCGGTAATCATTCGCGCATGCGCAGAAGAGTTTCTTTACGCTCGCTAATCAGCTGATGGTAAGCAACTCGCCAAAAGGTCAGATCTTAACCTAAAAAGTCGGTAATTGTAACTCCGCCGATATAAGTAATTCAACAGGTTTGGGCAGTTGTAGAAAAAAATGTGTATGTAATTCGCGCATAATGCTTCTTTATCGCTCTTGCAAAAACTGTTTTGCGCGAGCGATAAAGAAGCATTACGCTCTTAATACATAAATAGCTATTGATCTGAACTGACCTGCAAGCAAGACCTCCTCAGCTCGTTGACATTAGTACGCCTTAGTTTGTACGCCTGGTGTAGGGCCTCCCGCCAAATTCGCCAGTAGATGCCAAACATGGCCGCCCAGCTGAGCGTGAAGGCCGGTGCCAGGATGAGGTGGGGTGGGGGGAGAGGGATGGTAGACCAGTAGAGAGGGGTGGAGGAGATGAGTAGCGCTAGCAACCACCCGGCGGCTAGGAGGAGATGAGCTCTTCTGTCGGACAAAATAATGCAAAAAATGGGGTGAAAGTAGAGAAAAAATGAATGGAATAGGATGTGATCACATTGGATGCGTTTATATGTAAGTGCATAGAATAAGATAAATCTTCATCTATCAAAATATGTAGGTTCATTCCAAGAAGTTTATTTATTTATTTATTCATATAAAAGTACAATTAAGGTAAAAACAACAAGCATTCTCCCAAAACTGTTCTAAACCTTAATTTTGAATACACAGTCTAGAGGTTATGTAAATGATAACTTAAGGCTGTGCAAAGGCTAAAAATAAACTTTCTACTCGTGATATTTTACAAAGTTTTTCGATTTGTATATCATCAAGCTATCAAAATGAAAAGGTTTTCTCAGGAAAACATTTTTTCCGATCATTACTTTTTGAGATATGAGCGCCTGAAGTTTGAATTTTTGGGACAGAACATTTCAAATTCGGTAAAATATATACCTAATCCATGAGATTTGGAGGATGGATTCTTCATGGTATTGTTGATCTAGTAAAACAAGAACTTTCTGAAAATATCAATTTTTGAAAAAGTTATTCAATCTACCAAAAATAACTCAACTAAAAGTTATTTTTAGTAAATTGAATAACTATCTTGAAAATCGATATTCTCAGAAAATTTTTGTTTTACTAGATCAACAATACCATGAAGAATCTATCCTCTAAATCTCATGGATTTATCTCTTACCGAATTTGAAATGTTCCGTCCCAAAAATTTAAACCTTAGGCGCACATATCTCAAAAAGTAATGATCAGAAAAAAAATGTTTTCCTGAGAAAACTTTTTCATTCTGATAGCTTAATGATATACAAATCGAAAAACTTTGAAAAATATCACGAGTAGAAAGTTTATTTTTAGCCTTTGCACAGTCTTTATTCACACACTATTTTGAGTTGATAATTTTTTGCAGCTGATTCAACCGCATATTGGAGTAGATGACATTTGAAGACAATGCCTTCTCATTGAGAGGTTTGTCAACATTCTAACCATAATTGAATGATTTGAATAAGAGACACCCTGCAAATGCATTGGAATAGTGCACACTTGGTTATGCATGACCAAGCGTGCAGATGAGAAACAAACTCTGGAAAGAGATATAGGAACACTCACACTGAACGCGTGCACTTGCTGGTTGCAGCTATAGACAAGTCACAACGTGTTTCAATGTTTATTTCTAGATTTCCGGCTTGTATGTTTTTCGGCTCATGCATGATCTGACGTGCACTTGCATATATACGCATCCTATGTGATAATACGGTACCCTTAGGGCAAAACCATATTGAGCGTTTTTTCAGGCGTTTTTAGATTCGGCAAGGCAGGAAGCTTTCCAATTGGCTGACTGAGTTGGCGCCTGAAAAAACGTTTAAAGTGGTCTAGCTCGTAAAGTGAAGTTCATGCGAAGTTATGTAAAGTTTATTCAAATTTATGTCGCTGTTCCAATCAAGTAAGAACTCGAATCAAATCATATTTATTCCACAATAACAATATAATATTTTCCTTTCACATAATCAAATTGAAACTATTTACATACGTACTAGAATTTTGTTTCCATGCAACTTGAGAAGAGTACAACAAAATGTCAGTACTTTTTATTATTTATCCATTTTGGACATTTTGGATGACTAACTTACCGATTAGTCATGGCTGTCTCGTATTTGAATGGATGCAGTATTGCATAGTAGCGGTCGACTGCTATTGCAATCACGTTGATCACTGATGCACTGCAGGCTAACAGAGTTAGTACAAGTCTGCAATGTAAAAACATATTAGTAACAACCTGATTTTAAAATTAATATAACAAAATAGATTAAAAACACAAATTAAAACTACTGGTTTCTATGTTCCACATCATCTTCAGGCTTAAAACTTGAAACCTAATTTCAAAAAAGGGTACTATAATGCTATTTTATAAATAAAAATAAGTATCCCTGAATACATACATTTTAAGTAGTAACAACCTGATTTTAACATAGATAAAAAACACAATTGTTCAGATTGTACTTACTAACTTACAAAGACATTGGAGTATCAATCTCTATAATTATACCAAGTATCACTAATTGGAAAAACATCAGATTATAAATTTTCATAATCATGATGATACATTTTTAAAATTGTAGACAGGAAAATATAATTTTCTAAAATAGTCAGTATCCTGATTTAGAGCTCTGACTCCTCGCTACTGTATATTAATTTCTGTTCAAGTTTTTCTGTCCTTTCAAAATCATATTTATTTAAAACTAGCAGGAAAATCGTGCTCCGCAAAGGTCTAATTAAAACTTGACCTACTGAGATCTTGAAGAATTTAAAATAGGCCTATAACCATCCTCGGTTAATTAAGAATCTATATGCAAAGATTCATGTAATTCAGTCGAGTAGTTCAGACGTGATGATGTGTCATTCGTGAATTTCCAATCCCCATACATGTATAAGCCGATTCTTCCCTATAGATTACTCTACCCATGAATAACATCACTAGTTTCTCGGTGGTCTCCTAATGCACTAGATGTCTTAAGTCATAAAAAGTGGGTTGAGTATATCTCACCTGAGCAAGCAAGCTACCCGACTCCCCGCCAACTCGGGCGCCAGATCGAAGGCCATGTGACCAAGCAGCGCGACACCTATTAGGCTGTCGGACAGGGCTAGACTGATGACAAACCGGTTGCTGACCGGCTGCTGGCTCAGCTGCAGACTGGAGCAGAGCACGTAGAGGGTGACCACGTTGCCACATGCTATCAGCACCAATAGGACACCGTGCAGGGTGACCCACAGCAGCAGGGCTGACTGTACCGTCACTGTGTCACAGGCGGTGGTCACTGTACTTGTCGAGTTTGGTTCAAGGTCAAACAACATGGCGGTTGGGTGGGGGAAGTGGGTGGGAGGGAGACGGTGTCATGTTGGTGCAAGGCTTCAGATGTTGTTAGGTTTTGGTGGTGACTGTACTCGTCGAGTTTAATTCATGTTGGTGTAGTTTTTGCATGTGGTATACCTGTGAAATAGAGAATAGTATTGAGAAAGAAGTGAACACATACTGAAGTTCTAATATTTAGGCAAACCAAACATCATTTTTCGGGTTCATTTTGGAGGTTTGTACAGCCACGGTGTCACAGGAAGAGGAGGTGTTGGTGGTGACTGTACTCGTCGAGTTCAGTTCAAGGTCAAACATGATGGCGAGGTGGGGAAGGGCGACGGTGTCATCATGGTGCTAGGGTTGGATCTTGTTAGGTGGTGTACTTGTGAAATAGGACTGTACAGAGCATAGGATTAGAAGATGGTGTACCTGTGGAATGTAGAATAGGATTAGTATAGAATCGAAATAGTAGTAAACAAGTACTGGAGAAGTTTTAATATTTTGGTAAAGTAATTTTGTGGGTTCATTTTGTAGGTCTTTCTGTTATAGTGAAGTCCAAAATGGAGAATAAAATAAAAATGAAATTATGGTATTTGACTCGCCTATAGTGAGGTCCTCGTTATAATGTCAGTGAGGAGAAACAGGAGAACAGCGATGCCGATTCTCTGTCTTACCACTGCCTTCTTTAGAGGATTGCTGATACCAGTATATCTGATGTAATATTAACTGTCTTTCTTGTTTTAAATAATCAATTATATTATATTAGTCAAGAGAATATTATACTTTTTACTTTCCTTGCCCTATTACCATAGGTAAGGAAAGTATTGCTTTCCGAAAAAAATTAAGGTACCCCAATTTCTAAATTTCTTACGTTTCAAGGTCCCCTGAGTCCAAAAAAGTGGTTTTTGGGTATTGGTCTGTGTGTGTGTGTGTGTATGAGTGTATGTGCGTCTGTGTACACGATGTCTCATCTCCCAATCAACGGAATGAGTTGAAATTTGGAACGTAAGGTCCTTACAATATAAGGATCCGACACGTAAAATTTCGATCAAATGCGATTCAAGATGGCGGCTAAAATGACGAAAACGTTGTCAAAAACAGGGTTTTTTGCGATTTTCTCGAAAACGGCTCCAACGATTTTGATTAAAGTTATACCTAAAATGGTCATTTTTTAAGCTCTATCAACTGCCACGAGTCCCATATCTGTAAAAATTCCAGGAGCTCCGCCCCATCTTTGCAAAGTTTGGTTTTAGATTCCCAATTATCAGGCTTCAGATACAATTTAAACAAAAAAATTCAAGTGGAAAACATTGAGCATGAAAATGTCTACAATTAATGTTCAGTAATATTTTCACCTAAAATTGAAAATAAGCTCGAAATTCGAGAAAATGTTTTATTTCAATTACATTGATTCTATTGAATGAAGAGATAGCAGACTTCATGTGTCTCAAGCGTTATTTTCCTGTCACCAGCTGGCTTGGATCTTCGAATACTTGAGATGCGCGTGAACACTAACGTCAGGTGATAAATTTTCATAACGGCAAGGAAAGTTGTGTGAGTGCGCCACACCAGATTTTTAAATAATGATTTTTTTATTGAGATTGAATATTTTATTGATAAATGATTTGTGTGCAATGTTAAAAAACTAACTGTCTACTTTGCGGAGCTAGAAAAGGAAGCGCTATCTGCTTTGTCGATTGATAGACAAGGATAGCAACACCAATGTTAATCAAATACTGACATTATATAGCGTGGACCTCACTATAGAAAGACATTCGGTCAACGCTGTATTACATTCCGAATATTCCCAACTTCGGAAATTGCTTCCGAGAGATTAAACATTGAATAATTTTTTTTTCCAAATTGATTATGGACCCTGTTGTTAGCACATTTAGTTGTAAGGGCTGTACTCTATTGTTGATGTCGATTGCTTGATTTCATTCATGTTGTACTAACTGGATTGATTGAGTAAGGCTGCTTTATTCAGAGAGATAATCTAGCCTATTATTAGATGGTAACCAATCGCCCTCAACGATCTACATTGTTATGGAAATTTGCAAATAACTGCTAACAACTCTAGCTTTCCAGTGCAGTTTGCAATGTGCCGTAACAGAGCTGGTCTCATTTTCGCATTGTATTCATCTTACATTTAATTTTGGATGAAAAGTTGTATTCTTTCCAATTATTGTATATTGATTCAAACTAGTGTTATTTTATTGTTTAATTCTAATTGTATGCTGATTTATCTTCGTCTGTTATTTTGGTCTCTATACGTCTATAGTGAGGTCCACGTTATGATGGCAGTGGAGAAAGATAGGAGAACAACGTTGCCGACCCTCTGTCTAGTCAATGCTTTCTAAAGACGGTAGCTGGTACAGGTTTATTCATGTAATATTGACGGTTCATTCTTGTTGAAATAATCAATTTATGTTTTATTAAGCAAGAAATCATATTTTTCAATAACTTCATGATGAATTTCAATTATTAAGATAAAATATTTTGTTAATCAATTATTAATTCTACATTGTTAAAAGATGATCTTGCAACAGAGCAAATCGAGAAAGAGATCCTCTCTCTTGTCAATGCTTTCTATAGACGATAGCTGATACAGGTTTGTTTATGTAATATTGACGGTTCATTCTCGTTTAAATAATCTACTTATGTTCTATTAAACAATAAATCATATTTTTCAATAATCTCATGATGAATTTCAATTATTAAGATGAAATATTTTGTTAATAAATTATCGATTCTACATTGTTAGAAGACGATCTGGCAACAGAGCAAAGCGAGAAAGAGATAGCGTTATCCGCTTTGTTGAATGATAGACAAGGATAGCAATACCATGGCTAATCAAACACTGCCATTATAACGTGGACCTCACTATACATCACTGTTCATCCAAAAGTATATCTAATTGATCCAATTTCGAGAAGAATACGTCCATTTCCATTTTGTTATTGGACTCAATTCGCCAATTTTCTTGATTTCGATCCTTTTTATGAAAAGAAGAAGTTGCTTGTTTTTTTTTTTTAATAATTATGCGGCCCCGACTGCTTTGATGATAACTGTGGCCTTGCTCTTCAATTTGGTCTCAGTACGATTGTTTCATGATCAAATTTTCTAGTCTAATTTGCAACTGGGTGGCAATATTCCGCCTCTTAATTACAATTGTTGAAAACCAAGCGTCCATTTTCATTCCAATTTTATTTATTATTTATTGCTGTCTGAAATAATGGCTTAAATTAAATAGTTGATAGCATCATAAAATGTGGAAAAGTATGTAGTATTAGATTCAATAAAATTCATTCATGTGCCACAATTTCGGTAATTGAACGAATTCTTTCATCTGTCACAATTGCATTCACCAAACATTTTCTTTTGAGGGCTATTTTAAATTTAACTGTAGTGTTTTAGAAACTTATATTACAATAATAAGAAGCAAGTAACTAACCAAGAAGAAGCAAGTAAGTATTAAAGTAACTATTAGTAATTAGTAAAGTAACTATTAGTAAAGTAAAACAAGTAACTATTAAAGAAATAGGCTCAAATGCTTTCAGAATAATTTTGATGTATACATTCAACCAACCACCATTTGAACTTGGGCCTGATATTATAATGTTGCCAGTGTTTTGGGCAAGATGTGCCAGTGGTTTTGAGCTACTTGTTTAAGGCCTGCCGCAAAATAGACCCACGCTAATCCACGAAAAGCAACCCACGCCGTGGGATGTTTTGTAAACCATTGCTAGGCTTCTCCAGACAATTGTGTAATGATAATAATACATACAATGAATAATCCACTTGTCAGCTGATTGATTATGAATAATTTCTATAGCAATGGTTTACATAACATCCCACGGCGTGGACTAGCGTGCGTCTACTTTGCGGCGGGCCTAATAGTATGAGGTTTGGCTTATTATACAAGTACATAGCTCCTAAAAGATCATGAAGATCTCCTAAGGATCTTGAAGATACAGATGGAAATTGAATTGGTTCAAATGCTAATTAATGAATAATTATTATTAAACGAAAATCCCATTTAAATTATGTAAATAACCCCGAAAATTTCTGCTACTGCAAATATTGACAACAGGGTAAACAGCTAGAAGGAAATTTTATACCTGTTGTCAATATTTGCAGTAGCAGAAGTCTTCGGGGTGATTTACAGCATTTAATTGGGGGTTTCGTTTAATAATAATTATTGATCTTGAAGATCTCAATATCTTGAATATCTCTCTAAGATTTAAGGAATCCAAGGACAAAATAGACATAATACAGATAAATTAGTACATTCAATTCTCCAAATCTTCTTAATAAACACTATATAACTCAAAATTATTTATAAAATAAATTATATTTAATGTCTATCTACCGAAATAAATCTATTATATCTACCACATTTAGATTTAGTCCAGACTGTCTCAGCATTTCAGCATTATAAATGCATCCCATTTAACTAATGTTTACAGTGTAAAGTGTATATCACTATATAGTGAGGTCCTCGTTATAATGGCAGTGTTTGATTAGCAATAGTATTGCTATCCTTGTCTATCATTCAACAAAGCGGATAGCGCTATCTCTTTCTCGCTTCACTCTGTTGCCAGATCGACTTTTAACAATGCAGAATTAATAATTGATTAACAAAATATTTCATCTTAATTATGAAAATTCATTATGAAATCATTGAAAAATATCATTTCTTGCTTAATAAAATATAATTGATTATTTTAAACGAGAATGAACCAGTTAATATTACTACATCAATAAACCTGTATCAGCTACCGTCTATAGAAATCATTGACAAGACAGAGGATCGGCAACGTTGTTCTCCTGTCTTTCTCCACTGCCATTATAACGTGGACATCACTATACACTATCAGGGTGTAAGAGAAGGAAAAGATGCAATAATTAGTGTAGTTCTATTTTTACTAGTTTAGTATTATAGTATAGAGCAGCAGTTGGAAATATAGTGACGTGTTGTGTTGATAGATAGCGTGTGACAGTCCTTCCTGTCTTGTATGTGTCATGTCAACCAATAAATTGGCCGAATAATATTTTTAGTGAGCTATTTGTTTTGAAGTTGTAAAAAATCGTAGCCAATTATCAGCACTGGTCATTGTGACGTCATCACTAAATACTATTGTTCAAGCTTGTTTGTTTTACTTTGAGTTATTGGGTTTTGACACTTGGGTCCTGAAACTGTTGAAAAATTTTGCAATATAGTAAAGCTTTAACGTGGATGTATCTGGTTATTCATGATTTCAATTTTAGTCTAAATAATTCCATTTCGATTCTTATCATTATCATTGAAGTTTTCTTTCATTGATATAATTTAGATTACCTAATTGAAATATTGATTAATTTATTGGCTTTTCTATACTATAATAAAGGAAAGAATTGGCTTATGCACGTATGGGATAGGAAATTCACGAATGACGCATCATCACGT
The DNA here is from genome assembly GCF_014356525.2 of Nilaparvata lugens. Lineage (NCBI taxonomy): Eukaryota > Metazoa > Arthropoda > Insecta > Hemiptera > Delphacidae > Nilaparvata > Nilaparvata lugens. The sequence goes on from NC_052508.1 coordinate 8,998,302, forward strand.
CTGAACTACTGGACTGGTTAACTTCAAATTTTGCATATAGATTCATTATTTACTGAGAATAATCATAGGCCTATTTTAAACCCTTCGAGATTTCTGTAGGTCAAGTTTTCAATTCGTCAAGTTTTCAATTAAACCCTTTGGTAGCACGGGTTACCTGCTAGTTGATAATATACGTAACTAAGTGCTGGTTGCACAACAGCCGGTTAAATTTTAACCGTGTTTAATTCCACGAGAACCAATCAGAGAAGCTGTCTCTTCATAAACGCCATCTCTGATTGGTTCTCATGAAATTAATCACGGTTAAAATTTAACCGGCTGTTGTGCAAACGGGCCTGAGCTTTTAATTTGTCAAGATTTTAATTATACCTTGCGGAGAACGGGTTACCTAGTTCTTAATATCTTTCATTTTGATCCATGTCGTTGAAGTTTCCTATCATTCCTATACTTCAGATCACCAAATTGGAAAATGGAAATATTTATTCATTTATCGGCAAATTGACTATATATCCATCCAAAATGACTAACGTTGAATTGGAGGCTAGGGCCCGCCGCAAAGTAGACCCACGTTAATCCACGCACGCCGCTCCAACCCACACCGTGGGATGTTTTGTAAACCATTGCTATATGACTAGTAGTTATGTGAACAGTAGACCTCACGCAATATTCTCATCCACAAGTACCTGATTGAAACTATAGGACCTTATGGAAATACAGCAATAGACTGGCTTTTTACTATAGTCTGATTTTTACTCCAATATTGGCCTATGAAGGAGGCTCCTCTTCCTTCAATATCATCCTTAAAATGCAAAATTTCCAAAAAACCTTTTATATACGTCGCCGCGCAATTAAAAAAGGAACATAACTGTCAAATTTCATGAAAATCTATTTCCGCGTTTCGCCGTAAATGCGCAACATTTAAACATTAAGAGAAATGCCAAACCGTCGACTTGAATCTTAGACCTCACTTCGCTCGGTCAATTATTCATAATCAATCAGCTGACAAGTGGATTAGCAATGATTTACAAAACATCCCACGGCGTGGGTTGGAGTGGCGTGGATTAGCGTGGGTCTACTTTGCGGCGGGTCTGAGGCCCGGTTGCTCAAAAGCAGGATAAATTTTAACCGTCATTAATTCCACGAGAACCAATCAGAGAAGGCATTTTTGAAAAGACGGCTTCTCTGATTGGCTCTTGTGAAGTTAATCATGATAAAAATTTAACCGGCTTTTGTGCAACCTGGCCTAAGAGTCTTATTCTAGTATTAATTATTTACTACAATTGTTTATTATTTATTAATTATTTTATTTCTGTTGATTAGTGATTGGATTAACTGAAGAGGTTCACTACATTTATACAAATTTTTGTTGGAATTTTTCTCTTTTACAATTTTTAAACTTTGATTTGAAGCACAGTACTCTTAAATCGAGGATTTGTTTATTCTCTACATAAATATCTACTCATTTTCTTATTTATTTATTCATAATATTGAAAGATACAATATCATTCTAAACTATGAATTATTGTGAAAGGAACAACAGTCTTAAAGCCCAAAACTGTTTCTTTCCCAAGTTTGGATAGAAATTTTCCAAAAATAGGTTATGTTTATCACTTCATAATACCATTCTACAAAAATCAATCACTTATCACTTCATAATACCATTCTACAAAAATAAATCACTTACCAAGTATTGTAGCTCCAGATTATCCTCTTGTTATTCACATTATTTAGAGCAATTCCAATGGGTTTTCATCACTTTGAAAATGTTGTTCTTTGAATATACTACCACTTAATACAATTTGCTCCATAACATTGCATTTGAAATGAACCTTCCATTGTATTATTTCAATGAGAATTCACCTTCTTGAAATGTCTTATAAAGTGAGTTCGATTATCACTTTCCTCATAATGAGCAATTGCATTGGATTTGAAGAGTAATAGTCATAATTCCCCAGAAAATAGTAGATTTTCTCATGAATACAATGTTTAATTCAATCTGTTATTTTTCACAATAATATAAATTATATTGAAGATTTGTTTGGCAACAATTAGAACAATGAATCTTTTCCACAATGAAGTGTCCCGATTTTCATCAATTATACTGTTATAAAATTTGAATTTGAACTAACTCTCCACAATAATGTTGAAAAATAATTAATAATTCATTAGCATTTGGATAATTGCAAAATCTCAGTAATTTCTATCTGTAGAAGTTAATCCTTGATAAATCTGGATTATCTCTATAACAAATTAAACTGCAATTCCACAATAAGTCTATTAACATGGAAAATATTTCTACCCACTCTGTTTAGAATCATTCTTAACAATGTTGTATTTTAACAGAAATATCCATAATATATCTTTTCCACAATATACGAACTATGATTTCAGAATAATTCATTAATATTGAAAATATGTAGATCCAGTCTCAGATATGAAATCACTCATAATCTCACAATATTTAATTCCAACATAATTTTCACATTGACGCAATAATTTTGAAATTCTGATTCACGCCGGATCTGTCTGTTTGAGCCGTAATTTCATATTAATTCGTAATAATGTTTAAAATATTTGTACTTTCATATTAAATATTAATATGCACTTATACTTTCATATTTGATATTTGAAATTTCATATTAATTTATAATAATGTTTAAAATATTTGAGGTTAGTTTCAAATACATTTAATCACTCACAATGATATTGAATTTCAATAGTATTTCTCACAATAAATGCATTAATATTGAACTTGTGATTCACGACTGTTCTATCCCACAATTTGAACCGTAATTCCACAATAATTTGAATTAATATTCAAAATATTCCAATTTCGTTTCAAATATATTTAATCACTCACAATGATATTGAATTTCAATAGTATTTCTCACAATAATTGCATTAATATTGAACTTGTGATTCACGACTGTTCTATCCCACAATTTGAACCGTAATTTCACTATAATTTGAATTAATATTTTAACTTTGTTTCAAATATATTTAATCACTCAAATGATATTCAATTTTAACAGTAATTTTCACAATAATAGCAATAATATTGAATTCTGATTTACCACTGTTGTATTCCACAATTTGAACCGTAATTTCACAATAATTGCATTAATTTTGAAACTATTGAGCCCGGTTCACACAATCGATCAGTAAAAAACACCTGCCCGTGTAAAGGTGGCCTTCACCTTGCTCTAATACAGGCACTGTGCTACTGATACTGTTCAACTACTGACTGACTGACTGACTACTGTCCCTTTTTTGATTGACTGAACTGACGGAGCTCTGTCGTTTTTTCCTACTCCCTCCCTTGTCACTTATCTTTCCCTCTCTTTTTTGTCTGTTCATCTCTATTCATCGTCTTTTTTTCTCTTCTCCAATTCTCTTTTGCTCGTGGCAAGTTTTCTAATTTTGGACAATCTCGGATTCCTATCTTTCATTCTTTATTCTACTGTATTTCCTTGAATCATTCGCATTTTTCCTGAATTTTATTATATTTTGTCTCTATTGCATTCCTTCTTCCTCATTCCTCTGCTACTTTCTAATTTTCCTTCTTTGTTTTGTCCGTAATTGGTTCATTCTCGTTTAAAAAAATAAATTATTTTTTATTAATCAAGAAATGATATTTTTCAATAATTTCATAATTAAAATGAAAATATTTAGTTAATTATTTAATCAATTCTACATTGTTAAGAGACGATCTGCCAACAGAGCAAAGCAAGAAAGAGATAGCGCTATCCGCTTTGTTGAACGATAGACAAGGATACCAATACCATTGCTAATCAAACACTGACATTATAACGTGGACCTCACTATAGGTATACCAAGAAATAATTTCTGCTTTCATGAATCTAATCAAATACATAATGGTATTTTGGAATTATCCATTGTGAAACTTGAATAATAAAAATACACTGGTATTTTTGACAACACAAACAGTGTTTTTCTATTCTGCCTTTTATATCTCTCTCTAAATCTCTTTTTTCCTGGTTGTTTTTCCTATTTCACCTTTTTTCTATTCATTTCTTTAGTTTTAATCTTTTTTCCTTTGCTCCTTTGCTTTTTCCAATTGCTCTTCGTTATATCCCCGCATTTATTTCTCCTTCATCTCCAATTTTCATTTTTTTATTTGAAGCTTCTATTGAAAATTAACCCATATAAACAAACCTTCAGTTTTGTGGACTCTTGTAAATATTGAAATAGGATTTTCGTTGATGTGGCTCCTTCTCGAAAGTGTATTGTGATCGAATTGAATTATTTTAAAAGAATGAAACAATTTGAACTTCAATCTCTTTTTCTTTCTGCCTCAATTTTTATCTCTACCTCTCTCTCTCTCTCTCTCTCTCCCAATTCACTCCTCTCTTTATCCTTTAGAGCAGCTATTTGCATCAATTTTCTCTCTGAATTCACAAGGCCTAAACTTGAACTCTGCATACATCACTTATATACCATGTGAGGTCCTCCTATAATTGGCATATAAAGTGGCTATTGTATGCTCTGCTCAGCTCCACTGCATTCAACGTGCTTTCAATTAGATGTCTATTCTATCCCTATCCCTATCCATATCAATGTCACGGCCACCCGTGAAAAGGAATGAATACAACTGTTTGTAGATTAGGAGAAGGTGAAAATTTAGAAAAATCTAAGTATTTTTTTCAAATTTTAACTTATTCCATGTTTTGATTTATTATGTAATTTTCATATGAGTGATTATCAGTTCTCATCTATTTCACTATCCATGACGAACTGCATACTAATAGTGGGTAGGTTTGTGATTTTGTATTGAAATTTTCCAAGTATTAGTGCAATATTTCTTAACTTTTCAACTTAATAACTTATAATTGCTTAACTTTTTTATCCATTGTGATACATTCTGTGATTCATTTAAAGTATTATGTCAACCTTCAAAATTCAAAATCTTCAAATCAGTATTCCTGAATCAAAAATCCATTGACGAAGCAGTGTGTGATATCATAACCTCAACTTTTGGACAGCATTAACATTTTATCAAAATTTTTGGAGAGAAATAGTACAGGCTCAGCCTAGTTTTCCTCCAATGTCATAATTATATTTTGTAGTCGAGTGGATCAGACGCTGGCTTCATGATTCAGAGACCCGGGTTCAAATCCCGGCCCGGGCAAGATATTTATCTCGGACCACTCCCATGTTTCGGATGGACACGTTAAGACGTCGGTAAAAAGCAGTCGTTAGGTCATGTCAGAGGCCCTAAAATTGATCAGTTGCGACCTGAAAACTCTGACACCAGACCTGAGCCAGCCAGGTCACTCGATGTTATTATTATTATTATATTATGATTGTAGTATTTTGTACAATAAATGAATAAATAAATAAACTGCAGGTTGATAATTTTTTTTTACGACTATTTCGAATTTTAACTATTTTTGACGATACTAGAGTCCGGTTGTAACCTGAGTGTAGTGTCGTCAAAAATCGTTCAAAAACGGATTATTAGTACTCGTAGAAGAATTGAATTAAATTTTTAGTTTAACAGTTAACATAGTTGAGCAGTCATCATAGTTGAACAGTTAACACAGTTGAACATTTATAGTTGAACAGTTAACACAGTTGAACATTTATAGTTGAACAGTTAACTCGGTTGAATAGTTAACGTAGTTGAACCGGAATTGATGAAACATATCAGATCCATCATTCCTGATAAATATGTCATAGTGGTATCAAGCATTGTTTTAGTTATAGGCGTTATTTTGACGAGAAAACTGTACTCAACTTTTGTATTAGAACTATACCCGAAGTAATAAGTTTGTTTTTTGGTCCTTCAAAATTATTCTTTTAATATGTGAATATTTCCTATTTTAGTGATGATAATAATGTAAAATATTTCTTCTGATTGGTTTTAAAGCATCTAAATTTGGAGATTCACGTTTTGAAAATAATTGAGGACTGAAAATTGTGTGAAGTGAACAACTACAAGACTCAACCTATTTTGGACTATGTGTTAACCTTATGTAAATTTGGGAGAGAAATAGTACAAGGTTACCTTTTTTTCTCTCCCTATCATTTTGATGATGTACTTAATGTGAGAATCAATAAAGAATAATAAATAAAGTAATAAAACCCGGATTCATTCATAATAATATCATAATACTATCACGCATTGGTTGAGTTTTTAGCGTTATTTTGACGAAAAATAACACTGGAATTTTGTATTTGAACATCTGAAACAGGCGGGCTTCTTGTATTGTTCCACCCAAATTTATACCCTGAAGAGGTCCCGTTTAATTTTCATTCATCTGAATCGTGTGACGTCACAGATGACTCATTCATTGTTTTTCTACTTCTCCAATTTATTTCTGTCTACAAACACCCAGCCTGCAGTGATGAATGGAGATAAACGCTTCCAAACTGGAAACCTAACTCGGATTGGCACCAACTCAATGATTTGTTTTCTCTTTTGTTGCCGGATTCTCTCACCCTTGTTCTCTTTCAAGCGTGACCTAGAGATGCGAACAGGAGATGAAGGCTTTTTGATAAAGATGGTAGGAAAGAGATAAGAAAAAAATGACTGAAAGATGGGGGTTTAGTAAAAAATTTATAGAACAGGACAGTACAATGTTGAGGATAGAATAGGAGTTTAGATTAGATTGGATTATAGATTAGAGTTCTTTATTTATGTATAATACAATTTATACTGGCTTATACACTAATTTGCATTTAATGACAGTATTGCTAACTATTCAACGAATTTTACAAAGTATGAAAAATGATTGATGATAATAAAGATTGAATGCAATTTGAATAACGATAATACAGTATAATTTATTTATTTTGAAAACATGAAAGCATAATATTGTGATGTAACTACATAAATCGGCGTTGTTTCAATAAACGAAACTTTAGATACCTTTTTATATGTGGATTTTCAAATTATACTACTGGATTAATTTGATGAAGGTATTCAGATGTATTATATATTCTTGGAAACACAGAAAATGGAAACATCGTGTTCATTACTCTGTGGTGGAAAGTTCTTCAGTTGATTTAATCTTATTGCATATTGTCATTAATCTTAGTTCAGTTCAAATCTTTCTATAGAGTTAGTTGTCATTGATCTTAGATTAAACCTTGGGTTGAATGTCCTTGAAATTTGTCATTAATCTTAGTTTTAATCAAATCTTTTTATGAAGTTGTCATTGATCTCAGTTTTAATCTTGAGTTGAGTGTTCGTTGAAATTGTCATATATCTTATTATTGTTTATTGTTTTTGAAGGGTTCAATGATCCAAAGGTTCAAAGAACCCCACATATCAACCGAAGCTTATTGTGTTCCCAAGTAGTATGTTAGTTAGGCAAACTAATACCTATGTCCTTTACAAGAACCAGGAGTTTTTCCCTATACTAACATTCCATTCATCACCTGGTTGCAATCCAGTGTGATATGCTTGGTAGTCTCTTCAGACTGATTAGTCCTCGTGACCTTCGTGAGCTCCATTCCTGGCCTTCTTTGTAGGTCCTTTCGCTGAGGAAGGGGCGGCCAAGTTGCCTCTAGGGCGCCCGGCCACCCCTGACTCAGCCTCTTGACCCACATTTGTGCCTAGAGTTTCACTCAACTCTGGTCTCTTGGGTTTTTTATTTTTGGGTCAAAGGCCTCACCTCTCCCAAGAAGTTTTGCCTAAATGGCCGCCCTTCTTTGAGCAGTGGTGAGGTTTGGTCTCTCCACCCACAACTCGTGACCTAGTTCCACTCCTGGCCTTTTTGTAGGTCGTTCCGCTGATAGAGGGAACGCCAAACTGCCTCTAGGGCACCCGGCGCCCGGCCACCCTCGACTCAGCCTCTTGACCCACATTTGTGCCTGGAGTTTCACCCATCTCTGGTCTCTTGGGTTTTTCTTTTTGACCCTCCGAAACTGCCCTGATGGGGCAGATCTTGTTGGTTTGAAGGCAAGGCAACTTCTGGAGTTGCCTTGAGGTCCATTTTAGTCGCCTCCTACGACAAGCAGGGATACTGTGGGTGAATTCTGGTTTTCTACACATTCCTGAGAACGATGATCGACTCAAAGCTCCCCCAACCCACAGGGGGCATCATATATCTTAGTTTAAATCGAGAATTTCTGTAAATGAGTATTCTGTGATATTGATATTAATCTTAGATAAATATCCAGTATTCTTCAAATTCTCATTGATCTCAGTTAAAATTAAATCTATCCATAGATTATTCTTTGATGTAGTCTTTTGATGATGATGTCTCAATTCTTGGATTGAATGTGTAGATTTTGTAAAAATGGATGTGAAATAAGACAACTCGATTTTTTTTGTAGTTGAGAAGTTGATATTGTGGTAATTATTCATATTGAATGAAAAAGATTAAGAAATTATCAAAAACCACAGATTTATTGAAACTTAGAAAGACCGGTTTCGGTTATTACACCATTGTCAATCTCTGATAAACCGGTCTTTCTAAGTCAATATTCTAATCAATAAATCTGTGTTTTTTGACAATTTCTTAGTCTTTTTCATTCAACTCGAAAAAATAGTTCCAAGACTGTAATAATTATTGTTGATATTTGTTGTGGTTGTATCTCTTGTCTTCATGATTTTATTTTTTTTCAACTATGTAGAGTATAAGATATCTCTTGTTCCACGAATCTTTGTTGCAAACTATATCTCAATTACTTCATTCTAAATCTCAATCTCCTTTCTATTTTCAAAATAGCTTTGCTCATTCCACCTTTTTTCTTTGTCTTCTTTTCCTTTTCTCCGTTCTCCTATTTTACTAATTTTTTCATCTCTCTCTATTTTCTCTCCATTCTATCCTCACAATTTCCAGTATTTTCTACTTTTTTAAATTGAATCTTCAAAGTTATTCCATTAATTTATTTTTGTTTTTTATTGTTGCAGGGTATCTTCCGTCTCTCTTGTGAGCATGTGCTGAAAGTAATGAAGAAAGGGATGGAAACTCTGTTGACTCTACTTGAAGCGTTCGTCTACGACCCGTTGATCGACTGGACGCCCGGCAACGAGACTGGGTACACAGGTAAGGCTCTTAATACACTCCCGTCGACGTCCCGTCGAAGGCAACTATTCAAATTCGAAACTATTTGCCATGAAAAGTAGAATTTATTCATTCAAACGTTACACTGCATAAGGTTCAATCTGTACTTAAGTTGAGGCACCTATTGATTTATTGCTGCCACTCATGGCTAAGCCACACGAGGCGTTTCGCAGACGAGTCGAAACGGCACGACAGGACAGAAGTTCTCTGATTGGCTGATTCGTGAGAGCATCCTCTCGATACGCTAACCCAATCAGCCAAGAGCTTACTATCCTGTCGTGCTGACTGAAAAACGCTTCGTATAGCTTGGCCCTAGTTGTATCGTCTTATGTGATCATGTCCAAAATAATGCAATCATGGTTTTCTGTAGTAATACAGGACGTTTCAAAATGAATAGCGGGGTTTTAACATGTTATAATATTTATTACATCAAAATTACAGCTACAAGTGATATATGGAATGAAAGAGAAACTCAAACAGGTTTACATGATAGCCTACAAGTGTTCAATGTGCGCACCATTCGTCACTCGGCACACGTCAAGAGAGTATGCGAGTTCTTCACAAACTGTGATGAGTGTCCCATTAGTAATTGCTGCAATAGCTGTTTCAAACCTGTTTCAATTCGGGAAGGTTGGCTGGTAATGGAGACACATAGACAAGATCCTTAATAAACACCCAAAGATAGAAATCACACTGAGATAGGTCGGGTGACCGTGGAGGCCATGCGCCTTTGAAAACTGTAAAACACAAAACGCTTTCTGTTCTCTAGTCACCATCAAGGTCTATAAATACAGGTCATGACACTCATGCTCCTTATGGAGCGGCCATTTTATGGGGTCTTTATAGCGGTACATTTGAAAATCCAATCTAATTCAATTTGTTCGTAACAAAATTGTGCATTTTAAAAACAATATTCTAGTTCAGATAATATTTGAATTCAGGTTTTCAATTTTTTAATAATGAATTTTCAATAATAAATGCTTCAATTATCCATTTATTTATTATTAAAAATTGTTCTTATTCTCGTAACTCAATTATTTTGATTCAAAAGGCATTGGGACAAGACAGAAGGCGAGGCCAATTTCAAAAAGAGTGTCAAGTTCCCGATCAATTAAATCCAAAAATCAACAATTCAGTTCCTAGTTGGAATCTAAATATTGTTATATTCTGTCGTACAATTTATTTTACAATTCAAAGCCAAGCAATATCACTTGAACAATATTACAAAATAACACATCATGTTGTTCAATCCATAATGATAACACCTGATAAATTTGAAAATTGGTGAACTAGGACCCCTTAAAATGGCGATTTTGCAATGCATCACGGGATTGTGTCATGACCTGTATTTATAGACCTTGGTCACCATGTTTGCTACTAGCGCTTTCCAACGGAAGACTAGTTTGTAAAATGAAGCTCACATATTCATACTACATGTTTACTTCCGGTATTTTTGTATTCTTCAATTGTCTTCAAATTCACCATTTCCCTCGTTAATCTGAATGTTGATGTTTCCATGTGTACTTTTTTTGAAATAAAGCTCTAATTAAACATTACTACATTTCTTATTAGACTACAGGTATTTTTGTCTTGTTTTGTTCGGATACCTGACTTCTGTAATTTAAAATTAATTTTAATTAATTTTGTAGGTGCTGTGTATGGCGGTGGTAGAGCAATAGCGCTTGAAACAAAACAAAGTCGTAAACAGCTGGAGAAAGAGGTGACGTTCTCAATGTTCGCCGTACGCATTGCCGAAATGAAGTATGAATGGATGGAGTACAGGTGAGTGCTCATTCATCAATATTCTAAACCTCTATAATAATACATAGAATGTGAACTTACTCATTGTTCTTTTAAGAAATGTGTAATATCATAGAGAAAGGATAGGGCGTTTATGTCGTAAATTTCAATGTTAACTCAAGCCGATAATCCAAGTAGTTATTTTTCGTGAAGCTATGTGATGCTGGTACTCTGATACTGTGCAATTCTTACACTCTCACTCGGCCAAAACAGTAATAATAGACAATAGTCGACAGTAATCGGCTTGGTCATCGAAGTAATGTTTTGTAAATTAATTGAGTTGAAAGATTTCTAAAATCGATTCACGGTTCAGTCTGGTACAGATTTAGTTGATTTATGTTTCAAATGGTTCATTGAAACATCTGACTATGTGTGAACATTCCCATAAGAACCAATGGTATTGTTTTTTGCTAGCCAAATCCATTGGAAAGCACCAATCAAGTATTTGAATAGTGTTTTTGTTTAAAGTATCATTGTATTGTGAGGAATTCTATTTGACTTGAATAAAACATGCATAATACATGGAACTATGCTCTTCCAGGGCGAATCGCGTTGCTCAACAAAATTCCATTTTTCATAGGCTAGAAATAGTGCAACCATCCAATTCAATAAATTCAATTCAATTTTATTAAGCCAAAGCACTTTACAACTATGGAGGAGTGTTTCCAGTTGTTTGGATGAGTTATTGGACTTTTCAAAATCATGGACTTTATTTTGTTTTCTCATATATAGACATTGTTTTTATATAATTTATTATATAAAACTTTTTGGTATGTCACATTCTGCTGAACAATGCTCCATAATGTAGTGTTTATTGTGATTTAATAAAAAAAAACTGGACCTGTCAACAGGTATTGAAAAATACAGAAATTAAATAGAATTACAGGAGCTTACAAAAATGTAGCAAATGTTACATAAAATTATAGCATTCTTCTACACTTTACATACAAACAACTGATATTATACAGTTCAACAAATTACAACATCCTATCATTTTAAAACTCTTCAACACTATAACATGCCTTGAAGGCATGGTTATTTTTCTGAAATGTATTAGTTAACACCCAAGCTTGAAACCAGTTTTAAAACTGCAATAGCGTTCCCATTATGATTTTGTGTAAACCATTAATATTACTACATCACCTTTGAAACTAAAAATAGGGTGTATAGGTTAGAAAGCGATGATATATTCATTCATCAATAATAATAATAACATATAATCATAATATAATGATTGGAATGAGTGCCGTTTCAACGTAAATGATTGATTCTTGACTATTGAAAAATATCTATCTATTCAGTCTTATTGATCACTTTATGTGGTGTGTCTGTACAGAGATATCTCCCTCTCTCTTGTCTCTCTCTCTCTCTCTCTCTCGTCTCCCTCTTGTCACTCTCTCTCGTCTCTCTCTTGTCTCTCTCTCTCTCTCTCTCTCTCTCGTACTGTGTGAGCTTCATTTGCTGATGGAACTGCTTGAACGTTATTGATGAATGATATGAATGCTGACTATTAGTTTGCAGCAGTTACCATAGTTTGTTATTTCTTGCTATATCTTGTTTCATAACGTTTCTCAACTTTATTTATCATTGTGTGTTGTGTGAATACAGAGACAGTATCCTATGTGAGCTTCCTGCTTTGATGGAGCTGCTGGAGCGTTGGCTGGTGGAGCAGGCCGGTGTCAAGCAGGTGGAAGACAGCCTACAGGAACGCCACCACCAGATGGCTCTGCTCAAAGACGCCGAAGCGCATGCGCAGCATCATAGTCTCTATTCGCTGCCCACCAGGTGAGCATTCACTATCAATGTATTCTTAAAAACAATGAATAGACTATAGTGAGGTCCACGTTATAATGGCAGTGTTTAACAATGGTATTGCTATCCTTGTCTATCGTTCCTAGATGGTATCCTTCATACCTAGGTGGTATAAATTTATATTGAGTGGGATTTCCACCCAAATTATTAATGTTTCTTTTGAATAATCTGACATTGTCTAATGCAATTTTGTAATTGTTCTTTGTCAAAAAATAAATTATTATTATTATTATTCAACAACGCGGATAGTGCTATCTCTTTCTCGCTTTGCTCTGTTGCCAGGTTGTCAATGTAGAATTGAAATTAAATAGAATAATTAACAAAATATTTCATGAAAATACATTATGAAATTATTGAAAAATATAATTTATTGCTTAATAAAATATGTCTCATTATTTTAAACGAGACTGATCAGTTGATATTGCATCAATAAACCTGTATCAGCTACCGTCTATAGAAGGCATTGACAACACAGAGGATCGGCAACGTTGTTCTCCTATCTCTCTCCACTGCCATTATAACGTGGACCTCACTATAGGAGGTAACCCGTGCTATAGAGAATATACAAATCTTCTATAAGTTATCTCTGTTTTTCCCTGTTTCTTCTATAAGTTTTTTCTAATCTGTATTAGAGAAAGCTCTGTTCGGTTGTGCTTTTATTTGTTGTGTAAACTTTGAATCACAAATTGGATAAATCTGTTTTAATTATTAAATTAAAATCTAAAAGTTATCTCTGTTTTTTCTGCTTCATTTTTAAGTTTTTTATAAACTGTATTAGAGAAAGCTCTGTTTGGTTGGTCTTTTATTTGTTGCGTTAACCTCAATCACAAATTGGATAAATCTGTTCTAATTATTTAATTAAAATTAATTGATTAATAACAATGAAAATGGACTTATATTCATCCTCGGTAAATTCAGAATCTTTATGTAAAATTGCAAGTTAATCAGTTAATTAGTTCATTGCTTGCTTGCATTAGTGATAATGCATCAATTGTGTATTTCCTGTCATGTACATTCCGGGTCCTGTAGCTTTGCCTATCGGCGAAGGGCCACCAGACTACAATACTACCCATTCCAAACCATCGAACATTTTTCAAAATGTATCTTCCCATAAGCAACAGATGTCCCTTTGTGTCTTCTCAAAACCAACGTGTTGCATCCGAAAAGATACACAAGGACAACACATTTTAGCACAACACAGCCTATCAGCTTACATGCGTTGAACATTCTCTTTCCATTGTTGGTGATACTTTGCAACTCTCTCATTCATGAAGAATCTCTGTGTGTAGGAGCTTCCTCTACTTAGGGATCCAGGGTCTCTGAAGCCTGATGTTTTTGCAAAGCCGTGAATATCACCCCGCGAACCATACCTTGCTTAATAGCTTTTCAAAGTCATGTAGGCAAAGCTAAGGGACGCGTACTGTACCAACCAACACCTTCCATTAAAATATTGATAAACTTATTCCCACTCATAAATACTTGGTCAAGAATTGGTTAGAATATTCTTTCAATAATAATTAATATCCTTTCTTGAATTGTCATTGAATATATATGATTAATTTTATTTTCTCCAATCGTAAATAAATATGAGCATTTTACATAAATGTTGTTTATGCTATTATTCAGGTATGCAGCTTTCGTGACGTCATCAGAGGCAGCCAGCAAAGCTCGCACGGGATTGGAGGAGAAAGTGGCCGAGTGTCAGGCGGCATTGGCACAGTTCCAGATGGCTAGTGCCTGTATCACAGGTAAACTATAAACTAGTAGTTCTATGAACAGTAGACCTCGCGCACTTGCAAACCTCATCCTCCTATAATACTCCAGAATAAATTCTGTCATGTCCTGTCGGCGAGAAATAGATGTGAAAACGCCTAATGTTTTTACATGTTTTTCTCGCCGACACGACATGACAGAATTTATTCTGATGTACAGTATTAGAGGAGGCTGAGTTTTATAACGCGAGGTCTACTGTTCATAGAAGTAATCGACAATGTTAATCAACATCGGTAATGTCGATGGGGTTGTGTAAATCATATTTTGTAATACCAAAAAGCTAATTTCCTACGAGACATACTGTCAACTGGTCAGCCTGAGTTGAAAGCAGATAAAGGTTGAGAGAAAATACTATGTTACTTTGAGTTATCAATTGTATGAGTCATTGCATGCAATTAACTAGTAGTCGTATCTGTGAACAGTATACCTTGCGCAGTCATAAACCACAGCCTCATCCTATACTGTCCATCACAGTAAATTCTGTCGTGTCGTGTAGTGTCGGCGAGATATCGGTGTGTGATTGGGTTGGTGTATCAACAATGCTTATCATCAAAAAAATTACTTCTTACTACTACTAAATGATTACTTTGTAAATAACTACTATCATCGAAAGCTGAACGAGTTGAAAGCAGAGAAAGGTCGGGAGAAAATACTATCTATTTTACTTCGAGTGTTATCAATTGTGATAATTTGCTTTTAATTGATAATCCACTCACCAGCTAATCATGAATAATTCTTTAGAGCTTGTTCACATGACAGCGATTTGTGCTCGGTTGTCGCTTGATTGGCAAATCGCTCGGTTTGCCAGCCTCGTACACATGACAGCGATTCATGAGCGGTTTACGCTCGCTCATGATAAATAATTACTACAACATCTATGTACTCAATCTTTATTGATCAATCTATATTACTCAATAATTTATTGCTCGTTTTCTATTGATCACCAAAAGTTTACAGTGGTTATTGCTTTTTTTCTCTCTCAACTTCGGCTGACGGCAGAAAATGTCAAGCTAAATGAACTTTGAACACTTATTGATATCATCAAGATATACTAATTATTATATACATTTAATATCAATACTGCTATAATATTGTCATGTAAATAAAGTTCTTTTCTTTCTTTCTTTCTTTCTACTCAATCTTTATCACTATATTACTCTAATATTACTGCTTCTTACATTATTCATATTACTGTGTGTAGAATATTATCATGCTGGTGTTATTTAAAAAAAAATCAAATACATAATGAAATTATGTAGCTATATAGGTACTAGCCCTAGCACTCCATGTCCCAAATGCACTTTCATTTCGCATTTGCAAAATTTTCATTTCGCAAAGGATTCTAGGCCTACTTCCATATTCCTACTATGAACTACTTGAAACTAAAGTGAACTAGATACTACTATGAACTATGATCCTCTCCAAACTTACTTAAACTGAACTGAAAATTGTAATAGAATAAATTTTAATTGAACTGAAATTGTAATAGAATGTGCACTATGTGAACTGCTCTGCTCGAAACCGCTCGGTTGACTGAAGACATGTGTACGCTCTCATGCCTGCTCTAGTATATCGAGCCGCCCGGCAACCGAGCGACAACCGAGCGGTTGGACTGGAGACT